>NC_063178.1:51141569-51405093 GCF_023159225.1 Perognathus longimembris pacificus | reverse complement strand
CTACTACACCCAGTCTTCTATTTGAGACAAGGCTTACTGATATTTTTGTCTGAGTTGACCTTGAACCATGATCAGTCCATCTTTCCTTCCTGCATAGCTGGGATTGTCACCATGCCTGGAAAAGGTTGTAATTCTGATGAAGTCTAATTTATTTATTTTGTTCGTTTTATGGATTATGTGATAAGCATCCTGTCTAAGAGTGCTTCTCTATACCTACATCAAGAAGGTTTTCCTTACATGTTTTCTTCCAAAAGTTTTATAGTTTGACATTTTACATTTACATCTATCATAAATTTCCAGTTAATTTTTCTGTAACCTAGAAAAATTAGGAGTGGAGTTTAGGTAAAAGTTTTGTTTCATTGCTTATGCTTATCCAATTGTCCTAACCTAATTTATTAAGAAGACATTGGCATGGAGGCACAGTTCCAGTGGAACAGGGTTTGCCTCACAAGCTCAAGGCTTTGAGTTCAAACTCTAGTACTGCCAAAAAAAAATAATAAAATGCCTCAATTTTCCATCGAATTTCTTTTGTGTATATGTGAAAAAGTTGGCTAAACCTGTGTGAGTCTGTGTCTAGAGTCTACTCCATTGATCTCTCCATGAGTATACTGGCACTGCTGACTTGGTTCCCAAGCTATAAATTAAATCTCAAAATCGGGTAGTATGATACTTGGAATTTTTTTTTTTCAAAAGTGATTTAGTTGTACTAGTTGTTTTTGCCTTTCCTAGTGAACAAAGCTCAAAAGTTAGATAGTTTTTTTATCAACATTCTGTGCCATTAGGGCATCAGAAAAGGAAAACCTGGTATGCCACCCATTAATTAGTATGCTTACATAAAAGTGACATATTGGTAATGGGAGGAGTCTTTAAAAGTTTAATTCTCAAAACAATGTACAGAGCACCTTCTATGTGCAAGACTGTTCCCAATAATGGGAATAAGAACAAGACAGAGATAGCAAACTAATTTCTGTGTGTGTGTGGGAGGGGTGGGTGCCAAAGCGAATGTGCATGCATGCACCAGCATGTGATACTCTGAGGCACTGTCCTCAGCTTTTCTCTCTTTTTTTCCCTCAAAGCTGTGCTCTACCACAACTCCACTTTCTTGATTTTTGGTGGTTATTTGAAAATAAAGAGTCTCACAGACTTTCTTGCCTGGACTGGCTTCAAACTGCTATCCTCTTCTCAGCCTTCTGGGTAGCTAATATTATAGGCATGAGCCACTGGTGCTTGGCCGCTAATTTCATTTTTGTCATCTCCAAAATGCCCAGTAAACGTTCGCAAAAAGTTTACTAATGGACTTAACACAGTTTTCCCTTACTATATATATCACAGTTCACTTACAGCAGCTTCATTGTATTGTGGCTTTATTTTTAAGTAGGTAAATAGTGATCTCTCACCTACCATGGGAGCTACGTTCCAGAGATCCCCACGATAGGTGAAAATCACCTAAGCAGCAGTGTTAGATAGTTGTCCCTTGCTATATTGCAGTCCATTTATTGTTACTTCGCAGAATTTTTGGTGCTCTGGAATGTAACACCCACAATAGGCAAGAACATCCCATTTGCAAGTCATACCATGTTTCTGTAATTATTTCCCATAGTGTCCCAAATCATCAGTCTTGCCTGCTTCAGGAAAATGCAATCCTTGATGAAGAAGTGAGCATCTGATACAAGATCCTTTCTTTAAAGCGAACAGTCCTGTTCCATTTCTGCTCCCAGGTCCTTCAAACACAGATTTCTCAATAATCACCAGATAGTTAAGTGCTGGTGGCTCATACCTGTAATCCTAGCTAGTCAGGAGTCAGGATTGCAGTTCAAAGCCAACCCAGGCAGGAAAGTTCCTATCTCCAATTAGATTTCTACCTCCAATTAACCACCAAAAAGGCCAGAAGTGGAGTTGTGGCTTAAGTGGCAAAATGCTAGTCTTGAGCACAAAAGCTCAGGGACAGTGGCCAGAGCCTTGAGTTCAAGCCCCAGAACTGGCACAAAATCACAACAACCCACCATATATTTTGCTGCTAGTACAAACTCTCAAATGCAAATATTAGATAACAAAACAAATAGACAAAAATTCAAAAGAATTCTTATACTTCAAAAACCCATTATCTCTTTGGATTAAACTACATAGTACTATGTCTGTAGGTAGAATTCTCCCTTAGCTGGAGACAAAAGTGAAGTGTGCAGATTTCAAAAGATAGACAGGGTCTGAATGCTCATTCTGCCATCAGCCTTCAGCTACTGAAGCTTCAGTTCATTCACAACTACTTGGTGCATGTACCTGGCACACAGTATTGAAAAGAATTAAAGGGATAATGAAAAATACTGTGAAAACACTTCATACATACTAACAATACTACCCTGAGCTGCCCTGATAAACCGTACAGCCCATCTCAACTACTTCCTCTTTCATCTAACTGGCCCATCTCTAGGGTCACCTCGTTTCCCTTCCCATTGGGTCTTCTCACCCCTATATCTCTGCAACAGGATACTTCCAGCAAGAACACTTGGAGGGAAAGCTGTCCTACTCATCTGCATCCCTGACTCCTTGCACAGTACAGAGTCAATGGAAATAATTTTATATTGCTCTGCATACTATGTATGTGTAGTTAGCATTTTAATACTGAATCACTAATCACGATCTTAACCATTCACTTCTGTTAAGACATTCTAGTTTTTTTTTCTTATTGAGTATAATAAATAATTAGTTCATTTTTCTCTTTCTGGATTACATGGATACACTCCTCCACTAGTAAGAGAATTGTAGAGCTGACTCCATCATGATTAGGGAAACATGGTAGGGAATGTTGGGGGGAATAGACCTGACTCCATCTTATTAGGTCAACCTGACCCCAAATTCTGCTTCTGCAAATGGCTTGCTTGTTATTTGCTCTACACCCTGCATCAACCTCCTACATCTATGCCGGCGAGCTTCACTTGTAGTTTGCTGTAACCCTGCATCAAGCCCCTACATCTGCGCTACGCTTTTACCTTTACAAACACCAATTAGAGGACTGCTCGGGGTCACGGTGGCATCTCCCAAGTCTGTGCTGCGTCCCTGGCCAGTTAGTTCGCTTTATGCTTCCCCAATAAATCCATCTTTTTGCTTGAGACTGTCTCTGAACAGTGAACTCTTTGAGGGACAGGGAATCCCTTCCTTCAAACTCTGTAATATTCCTTAGCCCCATAACAAGAATAAGATTAGGACTATGGTTCCTAGAGCATGAACTGGGGCAGGGGTGTAACTTAGAGCACTTGCCTAACATGTGTGAGTCAATTGGGTTGAAACACCAATACTACAAGGGGAATGGAAAAAACAACACCTACTAGAAACTTACCAAGTTTTCCCCAATAGCTTTATTATAAAATATTAGAATATGTATTCTAGTATTATTGCAAAATGAACTGCTATTTAGCTTTGGTGTTTCAGTTCTACTTTGTTGACCTGAGGCTGCCTCTATCCAACTTTCCCTGGGACACTGGACAGAAAGAGAGGAAGCAAGGGCAATTTCATAGTCAAAGCTCATGACCAGCATGTATGTATAATAGCAAACTGTTTATTTGAATATGAGAAGAAAATTTGTGCCAGTTTCTTTAAAAAACAAACAAACAGCTGGGTGCTGATGGCTCATGCCTGTAATACTAGCTACTCACGTAGCTGATATCTGAGGATTGCAGTTCAAAGCCAGCCTGGGCACGAAAGTCTGTGAGACTCTTATCTCCAATTAACTATGAGAAAACCAGAAGTGGCACTGTGGCTCAAATGAAAGAGCACTAGCCTTGAGCCAAAGAGCTCAGGGACAGCACTCAGGCTCAAAGTTCAAGCCACATGACTGAAGGGAAAAAAAACAACAAAGAATCTACTTACCCTAGGCTGTCCTTGAACTCTTTCTGTCTCAGCTTCCTGAGTCGACCATCACACCTGGTTTTGCAGCTATTACTTCAAAACAAACCAACATAGCAGTTACTGTATCCGACACTGTCTTAACTGCTTTATAGACATTAACTTGGTGACCCTTGTACCAACCCTGTATATTACTCCTCTTTTACAGCTGGAAGAAATGGAGTCAAATAGGTTTTAGATGGAAGTACATATTTGAGTCCATGCTTAAGTTGCTCTAAATTACTATGCATATGCTTTTCAAAAAAGAAGGAAAGCTGGGCACTGTGGCTCATGCCTGTTGTCCTTGCTGCTCTGGAGGCTGAGATCTGAGGATTGCAGTTCAAAGCCAGCATTGGCAGGAAAGTCCATGAAACTTCTATCTCCAATTTATCACCAAAAAAAACCCAAAAGTGGCACTGTGTCTCAAGTGGTAGAGTGCTAGCTTTGAGCTGAAGAGCTCAGGGGTAGCTACGCCCAGGCCACCCAGGCCCCACAACTGACAAAAAAAAAAAAGCAAATAAATTCTAATTATCCAACATATACCTTCATAAAGAGCTTCCTTCTCTTCACCAGAGGAAGTACTGGAATAAAATAAATTTTAACTGATTTTCCTAACTTGCCTCATTATAAGCAAATGGAAATTTGCAAAGTCTACCACAGTTCTGCACTTAACACAGTAGAATGTAAAAGCATTTTCCTTAATTGCAAAAATGCCCATCCTAAATTGTTTGTAAACCAAAGATGAGCAGATGCTAGAGATGTATTAAAGACTCATGTTTAAACATAACATTAAAGCATCTATCAACCTGCCAGTAACTGCACAGATGTCTTGTATTTGTAACTATGTGCTTCCTAACTTTAACTTCTCTTTCCTTGTAGCCTCCCTAAAAGGGCTTTTAAGACCCAGCACATCAGGAGGAAAAAAAAAAGAGCCTGCTTAAAGGTAAAAATACTTATATACTACCACAATCAACACTCTACAAGGTGAGTTATAAACACTGGAAATGAACCAACTGAAAAAAATTTAATATATCCAAGCTAGTTGAGGTACTACGTGAACACATACATAACATGGCAGTGTTTAAATATGTGAGTCAGTGAGCACTGTGAGAAAATCAATACCAGCTTATGAATGAACTGAGACCCACATTTCATATTGTAAAAAAAATTCATCTGAAACTAACCCTTAAAAAATGACGTAAGTGGCGCGAGGACGTTGGTCCGTGGTGCGGCAGTCCCCAGGCGCCGGCTCCCGCCCTGGCCATTTCCGCGGGCCTTTAGGCTGCGGGCCGAGTCCCGCCCTCCGCCCCTACCCTCTCCGAGCCGCTCTGGCTGCGGACACCCTTGTGTGGCTTCGGTCTCCTGCGGTCCCCGCCGCTGGTGCTCCTGCTGCACCGGTTTGGGACCCGAAACACCTTGTTCTGCCGGCAAGCCCAACCCATGAACCCGGGGGCAGCGGCGGGGCGGGGTGCGCCCCGATGGCGGTGGAACGCCGCCCGCGGTGCCTGCGGCTGTCTTCAGTGTTCGGATCCGACCCGCAGCGCGGCAAGGACCTGCTGCTGCTGCCGCCGGCGGCGGGGGAGAGACTGGAGCCGCGGGGCCTCCCCGTGGACCTGGCCGCCCAGGAGCCCCGGCATCAAGTCCTCTATTTCCCCGGGGATGTGCAGAATTACCATGAAATTATGACTCGTCATCCTGAGAATTATCAGTGGGAAAGTTGGAGTCTAGAAAACGTTGCCACCATTTTAGCTCATCGGTTCCCCAATAGTTATATTTGGGTGATAAAGTGATCCCAGATGCATTTGCACAAATTCAGCTGCTATGACAACTTTGTGAAAAGCAACATGTTTGGTGCCCCAGAACATAATACTGACTTTGGAGCTTTTAAGCACCTTTATATGTTGTTAGTTAATGCTTTTAACTTAAGTCAGAATGGTTTGCTGAAGAATGCGAATGTTTGGAATAAGGACTCCAAAGCATCTGACTATAGATCAAATTCTTCTAGTAATGGTTGCCAGGTAGAAAAAGAGAAGACCTGTAAAAGATTTGATGAATCAACCATGAGTGATAGTGGTTCTACACCATCACTAAAAGGTGCATCTTTCACTCTGATTGGATTCAGTAAAGGTTGTGTTGTTTTGAATCAGTTACTTTTTGAATTAAAAGAAGCCAAGAAAGACAAGAACATAGATGCTTTCATCAAAAGCATAAAAACAATGTATTGGTTGGATGGTGGTCATTCTGGAGGAAGCAATACTTGGGTTACATATCCAGAAGTCTTAAAGGAACTTGCCCAAACTAGAATTACTGTTCACACCCATGTAAGATCTTACCAAGTAAGTGATCCAATGAGATCTTGGATTGGAAAAGAGCATAAGAAATTTGTTCAGATACTTAGAGATTTTGGTGTGCAGGTGACTAGCCAGATTCACTTTGCAAAGAAAGCTCCTTCCATAGAGAATCACTTCAGGGTTCATGAAGTATTTTAAGACTACAGCATATTACTGTACTTTGTTTAATGGGAAAGCATGAGCACTTTGTTACAAATTCATATAACAAAATGTGTGGTATAATTTGTAGTGCATTGTCAGTTTGGGGTGGGAGAAGCGCACATTCCTAAAACAACCTAATGTGTATCCCTTTCTTGTGAATATGAGCATTGGGCTAGGTTAGGATTCACTTGAGAGCTATAAGGATGGTTTATGATAATCCTAAGAGAAAATATGACCCTTAAAAATGAAAAAAAAAGGGCTGGGGATATAGCCTAGCGGCAAGAGTGCCTGCCTCGGATACACGAGGCCCTAGGTTCGATTCCCCAGCACCACATATACAGAAAACGGCCAGAAGCGGCGCTGTGGCTCAAGTGGCAGAGTGCTAGCCTTGAGCGGGAAGAAGCCAGGGACAGTGCTCAGGCCCTGAGTCCAAGGCCCAGGACTGGCCAAAAATAAAAAAAATAAAAAATAAAATAAAAATAAATATAGTCTTTAAAGGGAAAATAAAATTGTTGGAAATAGCTAACTTTTTGAGTAACAATCTAAACTAATTTTGATGGCTTAACAGTATTTAGTTACTTTGACATTCATGGACCTATTCTTGATGTGTTACCAACTGTTTTTTTTCCTAGTCAAGGTATTTTACTTACAAATGCTCAAGAACAAGTAATAATATAAAGTTGGTTTTAATACATTACACTTAAGAACTATGGCTTCATTTTTGTCAGTTAATTGATTGTTGTTAGGCTTCTTGAATCATGGGCATAAGCCAGTTTAAAAACAATTAGTTGACTATAATTATATATGGTGAATAAAAACATACTCAGAGCAATGTAGTTGCCTTTAAGAGGCCAACATAGGCAAAATAAATACATAATGATTTGTTAGTGCTCTACTGAAATGGAGACAACTCCACAGATATAAAATAGTGTTTCTTCAGAAGATGATCTTTGTCTGCTAAAAGAAAATAGCTCTCTTTGGCCAAAATGCAAAGTGACATAACTATAAGAAAAGTTACAAAGGGAAAGTTTGGAGACACAAATGATTTAATGTTGGCTCAAAGGCTGAATTTGTTTAACACTGCTACATGATTTGGGTGAAGTTGCCTTCTGCCCCTTTTTTTCTTGACCTAGATAAGTACATTTTGAGAAACCAAGATCTAATGGATTCCAACCAACCTTGAAACATAACTGTGGGAGTATAAACAGGGATCAGTTGCTTTTTTGGCTAATTAATAATTAGCTTTGAAGGTCATGAAATAAGCTAGGAAGTAATGTGCTGCCTTAGGACTGAAAAAATAAGATGTCTTAAGATCAAGGACCTAAATTTATAAAACAATACAGAAAATGCAAATGTGTTGGTTTCTTCACAGAATTATATTTTGATGAATATAAACATTCCAAATATTCATATTCAGAGTAAAGGATCCTTGCAGACCAGATGCTTAAAAATAAGTGCACAAATCTACAAGAGTAACTAAACTTTTAAAAGCAAAGCAATTTTACATCGCTCCATTTTATTTATATGTGCACTCTTTTTTTTAAACTAAAAACTCCCATTGCAGAAACCAGTCACTTTGATAATATTTTAGCACTATGATTGGCTGGCTTTTGCTTAGTTTAATAATAGTTGGTTAAATTCCCATGTATCTCATATAAAATAGCTGAATTACTGAATGGTCAATGAGCAGGAAGAAAAGGCTGTGATTTTCACAGGACTAACTGAAATACTAAGGTAGGACTTATAATAGAATTTACTTTTAAAATCTGAAATGTTTGTAAAAACCTGAGATGTTCAGTTTTGCAGTTATGTGAATGCTTGATTTCATTTGTTACAGATTGAATAGATATTAAGAATTCACTGAGACCCTAAAAGTGCCATCATAGTGAGACAGTTATTGAAAAGTGAAAGTACTTGTCAGGACAAAAATATGTTCTGAGTCATCCATATTCAAATGTTTTCTGTTTAAGATTTCAGATGGGTCCTATTTCTACATTTGTTTGTTGATGTAAATGTTAATGTGTCTTCTTGACTGTGCCCTTTAAATTGAGAAAATTAGTCCTACAAATAATGTGAAAGTTGTTGTCACCACAGCATGAATGTATAATTAAAATTAAGTTTACAAAAAAAAAATGACAAGGGCTGGGGATATGGCCTAGTGGCAAGAGTGCCTGCCTCATATACATGAGGCCCTGGGTTCAATTCCCCAGCACCACATATACAGAAAATGGCCAGAAGTGGCGCTGTGGCTCAAGTGGCAGAGTGCTAGCCTTGAGCAAAAAGAAGCCAGGGACAGTGCTCAGACCCTGAGTCCAAGCCCCAGGACTGGCCAAAAAAACAAAACAGAACAAAAAAATGACATAATTGATGAAATAAGTAGAAAAATACTGAATAGCACAATTAGGAAAAGGAGCTAGCTTCCATTTCCTCCGAAAGGCAAAAACTTATCAAAGACAAATGGTTACAAATAGAAAAGGAAAACGTATTGCATAATGAAATTAGTGTTAAAGAAGAGGATAAAGTTAAAGAATTAATTAGGTATCTCATATATTTCAAACCTTATGCTTTTAGTGAGATAATATTTCTTAATCCATTCACTGACGGTCTATGATGTACAGACACTGTCCATAGTACAGCAGGAAACAAACATATACTATCAACAATCAAAAAGCATAACTTCAATATTAATATATAATTATATACTTCAGTAAAGAGAGACAAAATCCAATATGGGAAAGAAGGAAATGTAAATAAATATACACTGTAAGAACACCAAACTGATTCTGTACCATCAGTAGGAAAAAAAAATGGGAATAGCTAACATCATATGCATACCATGTCTCTAATTTTACTGTACTTAAAAAGGAAAATATTACCAAAAAAAAGAATTATCTAAATCCAATTGTTAGCCAGGCATGGGGTCTGCACCTATAATCTCAGCACTCAAGAAACTGAGGCAGGAAGAGTGGTCTATACGGTGAGAACTCAGAAACAACCAACATTGGCTCAAAGGGCTCTAAATGGCCTAATACAGGAGCAATGGATGCATTACATACTGATATCAACTCTAATTCAGTGCCAGCCCACTGAAATGTAATGCAAGGGGCTAGGGATGAAGCTTGATGATAGTGTATCTGTCTACCCATCTAGGATACACAAAGCTCTGGGTTAGACCCCAGCACCAGATCAATCAACTAACCAAAGCAAAGAAATAATGAAAGCTATACAATATAATTTAAAATTTTCTAGGATCTACATTTTAAAATAAAAGTTAGGATTTCAATTTAACACTAAAACACTTTTACATTAAAAGTTGGGTTTTTTGTTGTTTTTTGTGTGTTTGTTATACTGGGTCTTTCATGAGCTAGGCAAAAGCTCTACCACTGAGCTACAACTCCAGCCCTGCAAAAGTTATATTTCTCACTAAGCACTGGTAGCCCATGCCAATAGCCCTAGCTACACAGGAGGCTGAGATCTGAGGACTGCAGTTTGAAGCCAGTCTAGGCAACAAAGTGCATGGGAGTCTTATTCCCAATAAACTATTTAGAAAAAAAAAAAAAACGGAAGTGCTAGCTTTCTTTGAGTAAAAGAATCTCAGGGGCAGCACCCATTCCCTGAGTTCAAGCTCCCGGGCCATTGTGCCATTGTGCATACGTGTGCATGCATTTTCAGCACAGAAAGTATTTATTAAAATAAAAATTGGGTGCTGGGAATATGGCTGGTGGTAAAGTGCTCGCCTTGTATACATGAAGTGCTAGGGTTGATTCCTCAGTACCACATATGTAGAAAAAGCCAGAAGATGGCACCGGGGCTCAAGTGGTAGAGTGCTAGCCTTGAGCAAAAAGAAGCCAAGACAGTGCTCAGGCCCTGAGTTCAAGCCCCACGACTGGCAAAAAAAAAAAAAAAGTAAAAGTTGGCACCCTTAACTCTGAGCAAAAAGTACCATTTTAAGCTCATAATCATTATAAGATTATTGAGATGGGTTGTTTTTTGTTTTTTGTATTTTGTTTTCTGGGTCATGGGGCTTGAACTGGGCCTGGGCACTGTCCCTCAGCTCTTTTCAGCTCAAGGCTAGCACTCTACCATTTGAGCCACAGCCCCACTTCTGGTTTATTTTTCTGGTGGTTAATTGGAGATAAGAGTTTCACAGAGTTTCCTGCTCAGGCTGGCTTTGAACCTTGATCCTCAGATCTCAGCCTCCTAAGTAGCTAGGATTATAGGCATGAGCCATTGCTGCCGGGCGGATTATTGAGATATTTAACAAATGAAGTATTTGGTTTACATTTAGTCTTTGAAATCTAACATGTGTTTTATGAATTAAGGATAATTTCAATTCAGACTAGCTACAGTTCAAGTGCTCAATAGCCAATAGCAGTGTCTGGCAGTCTACCTGGCGATTTCCAGGTGAGGGATAGCTTACTTGCCAGGAGGCACTTGGAAACACTTCTGGTTGTCACCACTGGAGGTGTGCTAGCAGCTCTAGAGACACTGCTCAGGACCTACAAATGAAGAGCCTTACAACATAAAATTATATGGCACAAAACATCTGTAATGCTAAGGTAACCTAGCCTATTTAAACAGCTGCTTCAGTACTTGATTATGCTGTTCTAGGGAAATGTACTTTATGAGGCCATCTGATTTTTACTTTATACTTTAAATTTTTTTCCAGAAGTAACTTGTTAAGGCTTCTCCGGGGATGAGAAAAGGGCACCCATGGTTCTTTAAGTCTTTTAAGGAGCACAACTATGTGAAAGGCTTGCCTCAGTAGCCAGATGGCTCAACAAAAAGAGAGGCATGGAAGCAGTCTTATTCCAAGGGAAAAGTCCTGCTTGGTCCAGAGGTGAGAAAAAAAATTGAACAAGAAAATACTGTCACTTATATCCTCCCACTGACTATGTGGCTAGAAGATACTGAGCTATTTTTTTCCCCACCTACCAAGATGGTGGTGATGAAGAAGGAGTAGGGGCACTAGAGAGCCTAAAAGGAATCATGAGACTTTAATTCAGCCAAGGCCCAAACAAAAGTCAGAAACACATGCATACAGTCATCTGAGGAGAATTAATACACAAGCAAAGACAGCCACTTGCACAAGAGACTCCCCATCCTCTGTGGACACTGATGCCATCCATATCTTTGTGTCTGTAATAATTAATGCACCTATCACATCACATGGCTACTGCTTATCCAAGTTCCCATTTCATTTTAGGCTGCCAGAGTGGAATATCTGCTGACAGGGTAATCATGGGCTTTCCCTTTGCACTAAAGCCCTTGGACAAGGTATCTGGGCCTAGAAATCACTCCCCAGGCTGAACAATCCAATCCCTTCCTGACAGCAGCATAACAACAGGGGAGCGCTCCTAAGCTCTGGGGCTGAGGGGGCATCCAAGTTGTTCCTGAATGCAGAAATGGCAACAGACTGACAATATAGAAGCACCACTTGGCTTTGGGGTGGGGGTGGGGAATGAAGGGTTTCAATACTGCCTGCTGTCCCCCCCCCCCGTACCCCTTCCCCCTTCTGCCCCCAACAGTGGTTCTGGAGCATGGCCTCATCTTCATAATTCACAAGATCCTAGGACAAACACAAAACAAGCAACTTGTTCTTACACAACCTTCCAGCCCAAGAAAGAAAAGCTTTTGTGTAGAGGTCCCAGCCCATTGCTTCCTTTACAACAAACATCTGGAAAGACAGACTTCCAAGGAAAACCTCTTGTACCAGAGACAGTACTCAAGACTTTATTAAAAGTTCAATTTAAAGGGCTGGGGATATAGCCTAGTGGCAAGAGTGCCTGCCTCGGATACACGAGGCCCTAGGTTCGATTCCCCAGCACCACATATACAGAAAACGGCCAGAAGCGGCGCTGTGGCTCAAGTGGTAGAGTGCTAGCCTTGAGCAGGAAGAAGCCAGGGACAGTGCTCAGGCTCTGAGTCCAAGGCCCAGGACTGGCAAAAAAAAAAAAAAAAAAAAAAAAAAAAAAAAAAAAAAAAGTTCAATTTAAAGGGTGTAAAAAGTATGACAAGAAATGTACTCATACTCACTACTTAACATATGTAACTGTAACCCCTCTGTACATCACCTTTAAAATAAAATTTAAAAATGTTTAATTAGGGAGGGGAAAATTAAAATTTGCTTATAAGTAAAAACTCAGTTTTTTAAACATCCAAAGTTCTCCTAGGATCAGCTAATTTCAGGTTTTCCTCCATCAACTACTTCCACTGGGTTAAAGAAACCATTTTCTCTCCCAATCATTCCCAACTTTCCTTCCTCACTGTGTGTGAACATGATACTGACCATGTCAAACTTTGCCCTTAAGAACTTCCAAATATCTGCCACTAGAGTCAAAGAGGTCAGCAAACCAAGCTTGGTATGGTTTAGATATAAAGCATGTTTCCTTCCTTCCTGCCACCCTCAATCCCCCACCCCCAAACAAATGCTCATGTTTTAAAAGGCTTGGTCCATACCTGATAGATCTAAAGGGCTCTGACTTAATAGATTAATCTGCTACATTCATAATTTTTTTTCTGCTTGTCTTGGTGCTTAATTGGAGATAAAAGTTTTACATACTTTACTCCCCAGCCTGGCTTCATGAACTACAGTCTTCAGATCTCTGATTCTGAGAAGCTATATTACAGGCATGAGCCACTGGCACTCAAGGGAGTTCATGCTATGAGTAAAATACTAGGAAGTGGTAGAAAGTTTCAGGAGTACAGCTGAATAGAATAGTTCCCTAGGGGCATGTTCTTAGGCGCCATTTCCTGTCTTATGCTCCTTCTTATGCAGTTCTTGGCAGCTGTCAGTTGAGCAAGCCTGTTCTACTATACCATCTCCACCATGATGTTCTGCCTTTCCACAGGCCCAAAGCAATGGAATCAGACAACTATGAAGTGAAACATGAGCCAAAAGAAGCTGACTTCTTTAAAGTGCTTTTCTTACTCTTTTGTCACAGAAAAAAAAAAGGTTTAACACATTTGAAGAGAATTAGGGGACCCATTAATCTTGGCCCTACCATTTGGCATTTCCATGCTTGGAAAAAGAACTACTGTAGGTAACAGCTCACTGGTCTATAGTTGTGCTGTTCTAGTCTCATATTGATGACCATCACTTAATTCAATTCACAAGAACAAAGACAGAAAACCAATGGGTACAACAAGAACATCACTGTAGTAAAAGAGGAATTTTTCTGTAAATCATGTCTATTATTTATCCCATAATCAGAAGGAATTTGAGGACATTGAATTGTTTCATAGACTTAATTCCAAGCATCACATTCAAAGCTCCTCTTATACTGGTGGTTTGAGATTAATTTAAATAATATGGTAAGGTTTCAAAGGATTAAATTTACAATGAAACACAGGGAAATATTTGTTAAGAGAACAATGGTTGAGGGAACAGAGACCTAAGGCAGAAGTGACCAGCAATAGCTACATATTAGAACTACCAAAGGGGCTTTAAAATAGCACCAATGTCCATATTCTACTCAGAGACTAATTTATTTTGTCAGGGTAGGGTCTGCCCCCTGGGAATTATCTCAAAACACTCCTTAAGCAACTTAAATATGCAGTCTGGCCAAAAACTATTGATTTAGAAGTGGAACTTGTGCATGTTGTTCTCTTGGACTCAACCAAACTCTGTCAACATGATATCTTAGGCTATGTCAACCCCAATATTTCTAACTCTTACTGGGCAACTGAGATGTTTTCTACTATGAGACACAACATTTAAGAAAACTAAGGTGTACCCACAGCCTTACGTATGACACTGTAACCCCTCTTTATATATCTTTGACAATAAAGAAGTAATTATTTAAAAAGAAAAAGAAAACTAAAGGACTACTTGATAGCTCTCTACAATACTAAGAGTACACAGAAGGTTGTAAAGTGTATGGGATTCTTAAAACTCCTACAACTACAACCATTTATTGCAATCCTTTCTGAAGCTTACTCTCAAAGTCTGAATGTATCTATGTCCATGACACAGAACACACATGAATTCCCCTTGGCAAGATTGGCTTTAGAAGACAAACCTATCTTGAACTCCATGTTAAGTACAGTTGTCAAGATTGTTAGCAGTGCCTAGCTATTTCATCCTACAACCAACACTGCACCAGAAGAGTGGGCAATTAATGCTTTGAAGGGAAGCCAAGAACTCTGTTCTGAATTATCTAACTCCAGAAATAACAGCACTGGCAGGTGAAGCTATGGAAGAACTGGTAGGATACCCTTTACAATCATACTATCCACCTTTTAAAGTACATAAATTCATAAATGAGTCTTGCTGTCTGCCTCCACATGCAGGCTTTGTCAGAGAAAGTTTTCATTTGATATCTACTACCAGAATTAAATTGATTTTTTAACTAATTCAGAACATAATCTTAACTCAGAAAATAATCTTTAATAATTTAAACATATGTAAGCCCTTCTAGGAAAGCAAGAAGGGAAATGCCAGGGAAGTTTAACTCTACTAAGTAGTAGAACAGTCTACAAAATGAACTTCACATTAGTAGGAAAGTGTGAAACTAACCAGCTAGACCACAACAAAGATTTTCAGAGACCTTATTTCTTGTCCTTAGCCTTATTACTCTTAATTAGAAGAGATGGAAACATGGCTAAGACATGAAAGAAAGTATCAGCAGAAGTTTACCTGAAAAGAGAAAGCAGTTTCATTGAAAAAGTTTTTTCGCTGGCCATTTGGAACTTTCAAGTTTCTAAACAGAACAGGCTTGGGCACTTAAAACTGCTCTGAAAAGGTAGCTAGTTCCAACAGATTTTTTCTCTCTTGACAAGAGAGCTCTTTAACACATGCCAGCAGGCTGTATATATTTCACTTCAGTAGGGTTTCCTTGTAGGCTGTGGCAGTCCTGCTGCAGTGATGGTATGGTGAGCTCACGACAAGGCAGCAGGCCAACCTCAATCTCCAATACACTTCAAATATAGATGCAATCACATGGCTGCAGCAGAGACACCTGGACTTTATATCAATAACTGCACTGCTGTCATCTACACCACGGATCTCTGGGTTGCCACTGGAGACCAAGAACTGGTTCAGGTCAGAAACCCTATCATACCCAGTGCCTAGGAGACCACTGAGCCTTACGAAGCTCTAATGATGCCTTCTTACAGAGTCACTGGGTAACTATGCAGGAAAAAAAATAAGGCAAACAACAAAATAATCTTCATCCTGCCCTCCTTCCTAACAGCAAGCAGATTTACAGGCAATACTCTGCATGAAAAAAAAAGCATAAACAAATTCATATAACTTTTGTCTGAAAAGCTTCAGGGCCTAATACCCTAAAAGTAGAGTTATTAAACAAAATAGGTAAAAGCAGTAAGGATTTTTTCATTTTTTGCTATTGTTAGAAATGGCTCTGGGTAACACATCCTCCTATGTGTCACATAGGAATAAGGACACCAACTCAAAAGGAACTCAAGGCAAGAAACTCTGCAGAAGGGTGCTCCAGAGCCAAAAATCTGGCAAGCAGAGCAGAACAGGCAGGCTGCTCACTTTCACCCTTAATCCAGCAGGCTGTGTCCCTCTGCTCATTTTCACAACCTGCACAATGATGTTGCTTAATTAATGGGCTATAATTTAATTAATACTTACGGAACTTCTATTAGGATTTTTTTTTTTTTTGCCAGTCCTGGAGCTTGAAATCTATACCTGGGCACTGGCTCTGAGCTTCTTTTGCTCAAAGCTAGCACTCTACCACTTGAGCCACAGAACCACTTCTGGCCTTTTCTTTTCTTTCTTTCTTTTTTTTTTGCCAGTCCTGGGGCTTGAACTCAGGGCCTGAGCACTGTCCCTGGCTTCTTTATGCTCAAGGCGAGCACTCTGCCAACTTGAGCCACAGTGCCACTTCTGGCTTTTTCTATATATGTGTTGCTGAGGAATCAAACACAGGGCTTCATGTATATGAGGCAAGCACTCTTGCCACTAGGCCATATTCCCAACCCCACTTCTGGAGTTTTCTCTTTATGTGGTACTGAGGAATCGAACCCAGGGTTTCATGCATGCTAGGCACACACTCTACATGTAAGCTACATTCCCAGCCATAATAAGAGTTCTAAAGTGCTGCATGAAATAGATGAAACTAAAATGTAATGAGCAAGGGCCAATGCAATGGATGAACAAATGAAGCAGTGGTACTCACTAGACACTATGTTGGAAATGAGCATGTGGGTGGGGATGGGAAGGAAAATCTCGGAGAGAACAGTGAAGGGGTGACAGTCTCCAAAAAGAAATGTATTCTTTACCTGACTTACTTAACTCTATCCCTTTTGAACATTACCTCTATAATAACAATGAAAAATTAAATTAAAAAAATGAATAATGCTAGGCACCAGTGGCTCATGCCTGTAATCCTAGCTACTCAGAAGTCTGAGATATAAGAATCTCAGTTCAAAGCCAGCCTAAGCAAGAAAGTCCAAGAGACTCCTATGTGGTGCTGTGGCTCAAGTGGTAGAGCACTAACCTTGAGCTGAAGAGCTCAGGGACAGCACCCATGCCCAGAGTTCAAGACCCATGACCAATAAAAAAACAAGCAAACAAACAAACCAAAAAAAAAAAAAAACAGGTGCCAAAGCAGAAACTTTTCAGAAAAACAATTCTCACAAGATTCACAGAAAGAAAGTAAACTACTTTGACAGAAAAGAGGCTTTTCTCACACTGATCTGAGATACATTGCACAATTTCTATAATGAGCTTAAGTCCCAGAATACATCTTAAAGTCGTTTCTGGTAAGAGATTATAACTACATCCTTAATCCCTAAAACCATATCCTTAATCCTTAAAATAAAACTTGAGCTCACCAGAATATTTCAAATAGATAATTATGAAATCTCCAACTAAGGCTAAAGAGCTAGTCTAAGAGAGAACTAAAAAAATGTTAAGTAAAGATCACTGAATTTATGAATACTAATTTTTTTGCCTTTCTTAGATACAGAATGTTCTAACTTGGAGGAAAATTCTACCAGTAATAATTTGGAAGAAGAAAAAAAACAATACAGTCATAATGACATTAAATTTCAGTTTACTTCTGCTTATTTTCCATGCCTCCTCCTTTTCTAAATCAGTGAAAAACAAGTTACTCTTAGCTTTGGCATACTATCATTAAGAAAAAGAACCACCACACAACCCCAAAGATTTCTGATAGTCTGTCTTGCTTTTGCCTAAGTACTGACTTATTGAAGAACACCCACAACCCCTCTGTGTCTGTGACTTCATGTACTTTATGCCTAAAGCCACTAGGGCTTCAGCATCCCTATGCACAACTCTTGGTTTTACCTAGAATGTTCTTCATTTCTCCAAATCCTTCCTATTCCTCAAATGGCCTCCAGCTAAATGGCCTCCTGAAGCCTTACCTGAGACAAAGGAAACTTGTTATTTTCCACAGCACCTAAATTACTGTAATTCAAGTGCATGTCTGTGAGTTTAAGCCAGGGTGGAAGGCAGGCAAGTCTAGCATCAGTCCTTAGTTGAACCAGATCATTTTGTTCTGCACTATGTTCCTTGGAGAGTGTCAAATTAAAAAATGAAGAGTGCTGGGTTCCAGTGACTCATGGCTGTAATTCTAGCTACTCAGTAGGCTGAGATCTGAGGATCATGGTTCAAAGCCAGCCTGGGCAGGAAAGTCTAGGACTCTTGGCTCCAATTAACCACCAGAAAACTTAAAGTGGCACTGTGGCTCAAGTTGTAGAGCTCTAGCCTTGAGCACAAGAGCTCAGGTATGGCACTGAGGCCCAGACTTCAAGTCCGATGGCAAAAAAAAAAAAAAAAATCTTAAAAAAATTAACAAACAAACAAACAAAAAAAAAAAAAAAACCAGGGGACTGAGAATATTACCTAGTGGTAGAGTACTTGTCACTTATACATGAAACCCTGGATTTGATTCCTCAACAGCATATATATAGAAAAAGGCAGAAATGGTGCTGTGGTTCAAGTGGTAGAGTGCTAGCCTTAAGCAAAAAGTCAGGGACAGTGCTCAGGTCCCAGGACTGGCAAAAACAAACAAACAAACAAACAAAAAATCGTGGGTGGGGGGATGGGGGGCTGGAGGTCAGTATTACAGTAGGGCATGAGTAAAAACGCTGCCTGTAATCCTAGCTACCTCAAGGCTGAGATCTGAGAATCTCTGTTGGAAGCCAGCCTGGGAAGGAAAATCTGTGAGATGTGAGGCTCTTATCTCCACCAAAAAAGCTGGAAGAGAAGCTGTGGCTCAAGTGCTAGTGTGTTTGTCTTGAACAAAAGAACCTCAGGGCCAATGCCCAGGCCCTGAGTTCAAGTCCTAGGACCACATTCACCCCCCTCCACCACCAGAAAAGAAATATGCTGTAAGAAAAGAAGCTGTGGGCCAGGTGCCAGTGGCTCATACCTGTAATCTTAGCTACTCAGGAGGCTGAGATCTGAGGATCATAGTTCAAAGCCAGCCTAGGCAAGAATGTCCGTGAGACTCTTATCTCCAATTAACTACCAGAAAACTGGAAGTGGAGCTGTGGCTCAAAGTGGTAGAACTGAAGAGCTCAGGGACAGCACCCAGGCCCAGAGCTCATGCCCATGACCGACACAAAAGAAAAAAAAGAGAGAAGAAGCTGTGTATGCTGTGGTCTCACATTGAGTTGAAATAATGCCAGCCCCTGAGTTCAAGCCCTGAGTTCAAGAATTGAGGTACGTGCATGCATGTGTACGTTTTCTCTCTCTCTCTCTCTCTCTCTCTCACACACACACACACACACACAAATTAACAATGATCTTGTTTCAACAACAACAAAATTGTGCTTTGGATTAGCATTACATTGATTGTGTTGTCTTATTTATAAATAATTTGTTGATTTGTTTTAATTTTGTAGTACTTGGCCTGTTAGCTTAAGGACCCTATACATAGTTTCATAAATGTACATATATAAATATTAAAATGTAAGTATCTTATCTTCAAAGGTTAGAACTAGCCATTGTGGTAAATGTCATTAATGGAATTACTCAGGAGATGGAAGCAGAAAGATCTCAAATTACAAGGCTAGTACCTGCAAAGTTAATGAGCTCCTATCTCCAAGGTAAAACATAAAACAAAACAGCTAGAGTTGTACCTCAAATGGTAGAATGCTTGTCCCACATGCTTGAGGCGTTGAGGTTAAGACAGGTCTGAGAGAACTGATCTGAATCTTATTCCAGTTTGGGAAACATTGGGCCATTGAATAACACCTTAGCATATGAGGCCTTAGCATATGAGGCCTTCCATGATCTGACCTAGCCTAATACCACAGCTTCATCTTGTTCCTTTCTTACACAAACTGGATGTTTTGACAACATTGCCATTTCCATGTTTTAATTCCAGCTGTCTCATTCACCTGACAGAACCTAAATCCACTCAGCTAAAATATTTAGCAACATGTCAATAAGTAGACCTTGATATTTTAATCCTTCCAGAATGACAGTTTGGAATTACTATATAGTATTTCTATCATCTTTCCTGGTGAGATATGTGTGGATAATTCTCCACAGAATTTTCAACTATGGACCAAGCATCCATCAGGCTATAATATAGAAGACAGGAGGATCTCACAAAACCAGTCTGAATGAAACTTTCCAGAAAAACAAGTCAGTACAGACTTTGACCACTCCTAGTTATTCCCCAAAATTTTTCAAAGTTTTTTCTCTATAAAGATAGGATTTTTTATCTGAAGAGATTAACAACTTTGGTGTATATTAACAATAATTGGTATTTCTAGTTTTGTTGGTTTGGAGTTTGAACTCAGGGTCTCACACTTGCTAGTCAGGAACTCTACTGTGTGAGCTATGCCTCTAGCCCAACCTTTAAAAAAAAAAATATATATATATATATATAAAATATATATCTTTAAGTAGTTGTACAAAGGATTTGCCATTCAACAAAGTAGTTTATAAATACAACACATCTTGCTTAGTGTTTCCCTTTTTATCACTCTCCCTCATCCCTCTGACCATTCCCTTCCCACAGTTTTCTTAATTTTGTAGGATGTGCACTGACTTAGGATTGCATTCTCCCTTCCCTTTTTCTCATTTGTCTACATCCATTCCCACTTCCACTTTAGAATACTAGTTTCCTGGTGTATATTTAGGTGCACTGTGAGTTAGCCTTTCTAAAGAATTACACCATTTGAATTCTAGCCCAACTTCTTTTTCTTAATGTCAGTTCAAGAAAATTAAAAATGTATGCATGCTATATTTACTTTTCAGTCCAAGTAGTTTGAATCTCATGGGGGAAAATATATACGTAAAACACAATGTCTGGTCTGGGAATGTGGCTTAGTGATAGAGAGCTTGCCTAGCATGCATGAAGCCCTGGGTTTGATTCCTCAGTTCCCCATAAACAGAAAAAGCAGGAAGTGGTGCTTGGCTCAAGTGATAGAACGCTAGTTGTAAGGTCTACCCCAGGGAGGGGTCCACACAGACACCCAGACCTATTTAAGTCTGCACCTGGGTTACCTAGGTAACTGAAACACCTGGAGGCAGTTACCTCCTCCTTCTCTGAGGTCACAGCCAATCCACCTGGCCATATCTCCCACCTTTCCTATATAATCCGTCTCAACACAGTCCCTGCTCTCTTTTCTCATTCACTCTCTTTCCTTTTCTCTCTTACTCTATCTTGCTCTCTTTTTCTCTTCTTCTTTCCTCTCTGTCTCCCCATGCCTCCATCTTGTGTGGGCTGGCAGTTTGCTCTCCCCCCACCCCACCCATAAACTCTTCTCTGCCTGAACCATATGGTGGGTTTTCTTTCTGGCCAGCCTTACATCACCTCACATTTGCCATGAGCTCAGAGAGTCTCAGGGACAGAGCCCAGGCCCTGAGTTCAAGCCCCAGGACCAGTTAACCGCCCCCCACCACCATCAATGTGCCGGGAATATGGCCTAGGTGAAAGAGTGCTCCCCTCATATACATGAAGCCCTGGGTTTAATTCCTCAGCACCACATATATAGAAAATGGCCAGAAGTGGCACTGTGGCTCAAGTAGCAGAGTGCTAGCCTTGAGCAAAAAGAAGCCAGGGACAGTGCTAAGGCACTGAGTTCAAGGCCCAGGACTGGCCAAAAAAACAAACAAAAATAATCCCCCCCAAACCCCCACAACTTCTATATATTAATGATTATGTAAGAGAGTACCAATGAGGAAAATTAGCACTGCTTTTCAACTGCTAATGTTTCTTACTGTGTGGACATATTGGAGATGTAACTCTACCAAGGCATCTTCAGTTAATTTGTTTAGTGGCAGTTTGAGATTTGAATTCAGGTCTTTGTGATTTCTAGGTAGGTGCTCTACCACTTGTACCAAACTTCCAATCTCCAATGAATCTTTTAAAACTCTCACCCTAATATTAGACCTAGATGGACACATAAAACCTTTGTCATGTCATTGATCTAAAGAAAATGGGGGAAAAAGTTAAACAAACCTTTTTGAAGGAGTTTAAGATTATAGTGCTTAAAGATATAGAGATCACTTAGAAATATTTAAATATTTTATGTTCTACTTGCTTACAGTTTCTTTAATTTTTTATTATCCTTTAGTAGTTGTTCAATGGCTTGTACTTTCTACAGTCTTAATCACACTCTGGCTTTTAAAGTACTTATCTGTTTTATTTATAATTTCTTTACTCATTTATGTTATACCACTTGTATTCTATGTTTTATATCCTGAGTCAAAATTTTCAAGTTACTTTCTTTTAGATTTATTCTATGTACCTAAAGCAGTATTTCCTCCAAACACTGTAAGATGTACTGAGCAAAAAAATAAATTGTTTTCCAAAGTCAGCTCTATTTGGGCAATTATGTGTATAACATTCACAAATTACACTAGTATTTTGGGTAAATATTCTGAGGAAGCCCACAATAATGAGATCTGGTTAGCCTGGCTTACATCAGCATATCTCATACTTATTGAATATGGATTAACAAAAGTGATTCCTAGAAACAGCATGTACCACCCTGCAGAACTGTTATATTTCTACATCCTTCCCAGAGTTCCACTTGTCACTCTGTCCATTCTGTACATGTAGGTCCATGTTGTCTTTGAAATGAAGGTGAGGGGAAGTGGGAGTGGATACAGACAAATGAAGAGAAAAAGGAGAATTCAATCTAGCTTAGTGCGAGGACATTTGTCTGGCTTCCCAAGGCATTGGATTTAATAATACCCAGCACTAAACACAGACACAGACACAGGCACACACACACACACACACACACACACACACACAAAACTTGTCAATAGTGAAATTGTGCTTAAAATCTGTCTGAATTTTATTATAAGCACCTCACTCCCCCACTTCCCTTACTCCTCCTGTTCATGTACATGCTTTTATCTGAGAAACAAGAGCAAGAGCAACATTTTAAAAGTGTCTGTGCCACTTGAATGCAATGGTAGCCATTCTGTTCTTTCTTAAGGACAATTATATGTCAGAGTGACTCTAAAGTATGAAGAAGCCATTGGCTCTGCTCCAGTGATCAAAGATTTTTGTCTCCACTCCAAATTGTTTTGCCAGTTAATTTTGCAGGCCCATTTAGGCCACAGGTGGATTGTTCCTTCAAAACAGTCTCTTATCACTAGTGTGGGCTTCCTAAAGAAGGAATCTATTGTTTTGGAGAATATTTAACACTTGTATTATTCAAAACTCGGGCTCAAGATATGGCTTGTGGTATTTTAAGATTAACATTACCACCAAGAACATAGAGAAATGCTAAGTTGAGGAAGGCAGAGAAAGGCTGGCTGCACGGAGAAGGATTCCTTCTCTGACCCATCCTCCACCTGCTGCTACAAGGTAGAACAGGACAAGAGCAAGAGAAATGAGACATAGAGCTCTGGGAACCAGTGAAGCAGCCGGGCTACACTCTGTTAGTAGTCAGCACTTGGGTGCAACAGAGCATGGAAAATGGTGATGTTGACTGCTTTGCACCTCTCCTAAGATCTGATAATTTCTTGGTACTTGCTTCCTGTTAGTTGCTTCTCCATCCCCTGCTTCCATTGTTGTTTCTCTTCCCCATATCATCCTCTTCCAGGCACTCTTGTGAATTCTCAGCATCAATGCATGTTAAGGAAAAAAAATTCTCTTTCCTATTTCTCTTGAAGTCAAGGAAAATGAGCCACAGAAGGAGCTTAGGGGAAAGAGGTGGATGAACAGATAGGTCACAAGAGCAGGAAATCTTTCAGTATGGTTTTCCTAGCTGATATTATTTTTCTTGCACATCATAGGAAATGACTAGTGAGAGACAGTAAAACATTAAAGTTAGATAAAGTAAGGCTTTGCCAGAAACGTTATAACATACATATCTGTTCATGCACCAGAAAGAATTAGGAAAGGGTTGGGTATATAGTAGGTGTCCAGGACGTCTCTTTAGGATGGTCTCAGTAATGGTGATACTGAGTTTTGGAAGAGAACAAACACAACACCATTCTTTTTTAGGTCTTGGAGTTAAAAAGAAACAACAGATTTTTTTCCTTAAGATCCCATATATCCCACAGTTCCTGCCTAGTTAGTTCCCCTACCATTCATTCATGACCACCCATGCTTTAGTATTACAATAAGGAGGGGAACTGTGATTGCAAAATTTGTCACTGGCATCATCCTGACAGCTCAAGGATAGAGGTGAGCGACAGAAGGATGCTTAGTGCAAGTGGAGGGGTTTGTGGTAAGGTTAGGACATATGGAGACACTGTAGAGTAGTGCACAGGCCTGAGTATGCATACACATTTTTGCAAGTCTTGTAAGGGGACAGAAACTAGGGCTGAAGACAGAACCCTGACTCACATCAGACCATCAGCTCTCTTAATTTTCACTCAGGCCAGCCCACCCTCTCTGGTACAGAAATGCCTTGGTTCTCTCAGGGCAGAAACACTTTCCACACCCCAATCCTGAGACCCTCCTCAGAGGACTCGACCCTGAACAGTGTGAGGGCAATGCTTTCCCCCCTCAGGAAATGGCAGTCTTGATGCACCATTGCAGTCACCTAGTGGTGAACAGTCGTATTTGTCCAGCTTGGAGGCTCACTACCCAAAATCCAAACCGCCAGGAATGGGGGAGAATGATGAAAGGGTGACACTGATCAAGATGCATTGCCTTAATAAACTGCTTTACTGAATGGCAACTCCTTTGTACAACTACTTAAAGATAATTTTTAAAAATACAAACAACCCATTTCTAATATAGACAAAAGACTTGAGGAGACACTTCTCCAAAAAGGGTATGTGAACAGCCAATAAATACATGAAAAGAAATTTAGTATAACTGCACATTAAGGAAATGCAGATCCAAATTATAAGATTCCACCTTCAACTCCTTAGTGAAGTTATTATTTAAAGGAAAAGAAAAACAGGACCTAGCAAGAACTGGTGAGAAGTGAAGCAATTAAATTCCTTGTGATTTGTTGGTACGATTGTAAAATGGTGCAGCTGGTATAGAAAAAAGTTATTTTAGCCCCTCCCCCAAAGTTAAAAACCAAGAACATGGGCTGGGAATGTGGCTTAGTGGTAGAGTGCTTGCCTAACACTCATGAAGCCCTGGGTTCAATTCCTCAGTACCACATCAACAGAAGTGGTGCTGTGGTTCAAGTGGGAGAGTCCTATCCTTGAGCAAAAGCAGCTCAGGGACAGTGCCTAAGCCCCTAGTTCAAGCCCCAGGACAGGGAAAACAAAAACAAAAAACACAAAGCCAAACCAAACCAAGAGCATGTCTAAAGTGGTAGAGTACTTGCTTAGCCAGCATTAAATAGAGTTCAATTGCCAGTACTGAAAAAAAGGAAGAAAGAAAGAGAAAAGAGGGAGAGAAAGAGAGACAATGGAAGGAAGGAAGGAAGGAAGGAAGGAAGGAAGGAAGGAAGGAAGGAAGGAAGGAAGGAAGGAAGGAAAGAAGGATGGAAGGAAGGAAAGAAGGAAAGAAGGAAAGAGGGAAGGGGAAAAAAATCTAGCACTTGGAAGGCTGAAACAAAAATATCACAAGTTTGAGGCCAGCTTAGGAACATAGTGAGATCCTGTTTTAAGGATGATTTTTTAAATTTTTGGTTGTTTGTAGGGCTTGAACTCTGAGCCTGGGTGCTATCCCTTCAAATAAAAATTTTAAAGTAAGATGATCACTAATGCTGTTTCTGGTTATAAACAAAAGAACTGAAAGCAGTTTTTTAAAAAATATATTTTTGTTTTCTTTATGTAGTTGTTCTAAGGAGTTGTCACTCACCATAAACCAGTTTATGAATGTAGGGCCTCTTGATCAGTGTCACTCCTTTTATCATTCTCACCTACCTCTCCCACTCTACCCCTTCCCTAATTTTTCTTAATTTTGAGGTTCTATGTTGATTTTTTTGCCACTTAACAAAGCAATTTATTCAATGCATCTTGATCTGTGTCATCCCTTCAACATCTTCACCCTCTTCCACCTACCCCTTCCCTTTATTTCCTCAGTTCTGTGGTATATAAAATGCATTCTTGTCTGCATTCTACTCATTTCGTATTTGTTTTTCTACTCCCATCCTTGTGATCACTGCTCTGCAAGTACCCATTTCCTAGTACGCATTGTGTTAGGCTTTGACTTAGTTGAAAGCACAGTCTTAAGAGTTATCTGTAGGGCTGGGGATATGGCCTAGTGGCAAGAGTTCTTGCCTCGCATACATGAGGTCCTAGGTTCGATTCCCCAGCACCACATATACAGAAAATGGCCAGAAGTGGTGCTGTGGATCAAGTGGCAGATTGCTAGCCTTGAGCAAGAAGAAGCCAGGGACAGTGCTCAGGCCCTGAGTCCAAGCCCCAGGACTGGCAAAAAAAAAAAAAAAAAGAGTAATCTGTAAACTTACATTATACCAGAATTAGTCACAAAAGTTAAAACATAGAAGGAACCCAAGTGTCCATCAACAGATAGGTGGTAAGATGAATGCTGCACATACATACAATAGAATATTATTCAACCTTAGAAAAAAAGGGAAAATTTGACACAATCAGAGACCTTGAGGGTTAAACTGAGTGAAAAAAGACAGCCATCAAAAGTCAGAAACATAAGGCTCCATTCATAAGAGGTCCTTTAAATAGCCAAAATCATAGAGAAAGAAGGTTGTCAGGGCTGTAGGAGGAAGAACAGGGAGTTAGTGTTTGATAGCTATAAGAGTTTCAGTGTATCAAGACTAGTGGCAGTGGATGGCAGTGATAGTTACATGACAATGTGGTATCTTCAGTTTTACCAAAGTATACATATTTATCATAGCTATCTATTTGCTTATTTATGTACTTAACTTATTGTGCCAGTACTGGGCTTGAACTCCAGGCTTCACACTCTCACTTGGCTTTTTGCTAAAAGCTGGCACTCTACCACCTGAGCCGTATTTCTACTCCAGCTTCTTGCCAGTTCTTTGAAGGTAAGAGTTTTACAAATTCATCTGCCTTGGCTGACTTTGAACCTAGATCCTCAGATCTTGGCCTCCGGAGTAGCTAGGATTATAGGCAGGTAGGAGTACAGGCACAAGCCACTGGAACTGCCTATCTAAAAGAGTAAAATTATTTATTATGGCTTTTTATCACAGCAAAGTTGGAAGAAAGTTGTTTTTCTAATTAATGACTCATACCATGGAATGAGGAGGGAGCCATGAAGGGCCTGTGACAAGGGCATCACTGTAAGAAAAATCTTTCTTTTTGGAACACTCAGTGAGAAATATATTCCCCTAGACTCCCCTGCTGGTTTTGTTATATTTCCCAGAAGTTTAGTTTAAAAATCATAATTTCCATATGGAACAGCCTTGAAGATGAGTAATACGATGGACTTCCCTTCTTGGTGTTAATGATCCTAGCTTAAAATAATTTTTCTAAAGCAGGCAATGTTGGCTCATGCCTGTAATCCTAGCTGCTCAGAAAGATGAGATCTGAGATCAAAGCAGCCCTTCAGGAAAGTCTGTGAGCCTCTTATATCCAGTAAACTACTCAGAGAAAGGCTAGAAGTGACACTGTGGCTCAAGTGGTAGCTTTGAGCCAAAGATACTCAGGGACAGTGCCCAGGCTCTGGATTCAAGCCCTAGGACTGGCACAAATAATAATAATGATATTATAAGAATAATCATTTTTCCAGGATACTGGAAACTGATGATACTATTCCTGTAGATAAATGTGGCAAGATGGGCTCCATTCTCCCTTTGTTTTACTATGGTCCCTCCCTTATTCCACTCCTGGATCCACTTTAAGATCACATTGGATGAAGCTAAGAACACCCATGAGTAAAGGCTTTTGGAGACTCACCAAAGAACAATGAAGGGGAAAAAAGCAATCACCAGTCCAAAAATGAACAAAAATTTCCTGATTATCCTGAAAATTTAGGAGGAAAGAGACAGAGCTCAGAGTGAGGGTGGGTATAAGCCAAGGTCACAGAAACCAGTGTTTAAGTGCCTCCTCCTAGCACTTTCAGAGCCAAGTTCAAGGTTGGAGAATACCAAAGGACTAGTAGAATCCAGTAAGGCTTTGTTAATGGCATCATGATAGCTGTCAACATCACTGAAGGTGGGAGGTGGAAGGATGACAAAATAAAGTGGGGAGTAAAGGAATGGAATGTACAGTACAAGACAGAGAGCAAGACTAAAACAAGTTCCCACCCATATTTATCTTATGTCATAATCCCTCCCTTAGATTTGGTAGAACCCATTCATGAGGTAAAACTGAGGGCCGTCAAAAGTTCAGCATGGCATTTTAGAACCCATTTCTTCCAGATAGGCAGGCAGGCAGGGAGGCATGCAGGCAGCTCCCAGAACTTGGATTCCCCTAGCACTCCCCTCATTCTCTTACCATAGTTCCAGGTCTTAGGGCCGAGATTCTTCTTGCTGAGATTTCTCCTGACTAACCAAAGTAGAAAGGATTTCTTGTGTATTCTTTTAAATAGTATCAGATACATGAACGTGAGGGAAAAGAGCAAAAATCTATTTTGATGAAATTAAAGTAAGATAAAGATTAACCTTCTATATCTAGCTTCCCTGGATGTAAGCTTCAGACATCAATACTAAGCCAGAACCAGACAACTCTTGCTTAAAAGAGTGAACCCTTTGTCACAGCCTGGCATATGACTTGTTCATCATTGAGCACTTACAGTGTTAACCTAATCCAGAATTGCCAATAATGGTGTCTTTGTCACCATTTGAGTTTAGCTGGCCTTCCTATTTATGCTAAAAGAACTTTAGGATCTGGGAAGCACATTTGAAAGTGGTTTCTACTCTGGAGAACCCATATAAATTGGAATATTTACCTTCCTGGCTCTGTTCTTACTATTTTTGGAAATCTTTTGTCTATTGACCCACTTTTCCCTTTAGCTGCCTTAAGTAATGAGAGGCTCCCCAATACCATTAAACATGAGAACTAAGGCATAATTTATTTCCTGTATACCCCAAGTTCAGATCATAAATTTGAGATCATTTTTTTAAATTTTTAATAAATTACTCAGTCTCAGGTATTCTGCTATGACAAAAGAAAAGAGACTAAAATACGCTTTCAGCATTCCTTTCTAGAGAGTATAGCTTGCCAAGTCTAATATGAGCAGTCCACATTTCCTCTGCAGTCATCTAGATTTAGACATTTTTGCTGTCAATCATTGGAAGGGGGAATCTTCTCCTATACTCTATTATGGAATGTTTACATCCTAGAAACTCAACTCTTCCTTGGCTTTTGCTCACTTATCCAGCTTTGGAGGTGTACTGAAATTTTTAAGTGCAATTGCAGCATCCCCTACCTTTCTCCAAATTTCTCCATGTATGTTTTTATTTTATTTCTCTGTCTGTGTCTTTGTATAAATGTATGTGTGTGCATGCATACACACGCATGCACGTGGACCACTACTATGGCTTGAACTGGGGCTTCACTCTTGCTTAGCTTTTTGGCTCAAGGCTTGGTACTCCATCACTGGAGCCATACCTCCATTTTTGGCTTTTACTGATTAATTGAAGAGAAGTGCCTAAGGGACTTTCCTTCACAAGCTAGCTGGGTTTTTACAGGTAGAAGGTATGCATTCTACAGCAGGCAGTCAGGGTAGCACAGATGCAGGGGTCAAGGCAGGAGGTAGAACAAGTCATAAACAGGTTAAGCAAGCTGTTTACAGAAGCAGAATTTTGTGGTCAGGCTGATCTAATATTAACGTTATTTGAACAATTGTAACCATGTTCCCCTAATATCAACTAAGCAAGCATAAGTGGGCTAAAACAATCCAGTACTCAATCATAAGTGAACCAACTTGACAGTTGCCATGGCATTTCTGTAACTACTACAATGATTATTTCTATAATCAATTACTATGATCATTTTTACAATTGTTACTGTGGTTGCTACCTAGATACAGAGAGGAACAAAGGCTACATACATTTTTAAATGTCAAACTTCAAGGAACTAGTATTGTCAGTGGGTATGCAGTCCTCTAGCATAGAGTCACCAAAATGGAGTTATAGAAGCTAAGAGTAAACTCTAAGACAGTGAAATTTTACAAGCCCTATTGTTTCTAGGAGCTCGGGATGTGTGTGTGTGTGTGTGTGTGTGTGTGTGTGTGTGTGTGTGTGTGTGTGTGTTACACTCTTCCTTGATTTTCACAGAATTGAGGTTTGGGGTACTAGGGGACCTGTAGCCTTCCATCAGCTTCAGACCCCAAGATTCCATTCACAAAGGTTTTTATTGGTCTTGTAAAGTGAAGCAGAAAGTAAAGTACAAATATCAACATGTGACAATATTTGGTATAAAGGTGGTAGATAACCTCCTTATTCTGGGAAGGGGAGCTAAACGGTAAATAGCTTCCAACTTGCTTAGTCTACTCTCAGGCTCCCACACAGTTTAGGGTGAAATTGCCCCCACACCCAGGATAGAAATCTGAATTCCTGTTAAGCCAGGACTGATTAACCTTTCCAGAAAATTCTCAGTGTCTTGAGAGTTTGTAGGGAGAAGGCATTCCAAATTCCCAATCAATCCTTTCACGGTCTCACAGCTTGGATTTTCAGGCTCTCACAATTCTGTATCTCCTTTTGGAAGAGAATTCTTGATATATAGTGAAGTATTGTCTCCATAAGGAAAATCTTAACACAAAATTCATAGTCATTTTATTTATTTTTTTTAAGGAGCCCATGTGTTTTATTCCAGCTCTTGCCCGCCAAGCCCTGCCAGCTTCCCCCAACTCTGCCCTTTTGGAGGATGGAGGAACAAATAAAAAGAACTGCTTGATTTTTCTGGGCCACACAATACAAGATGGGTAGTGATTGTACAAGGAGCTTACACAAGGAAGCAAGAAGGCGTGCAAACGGATAAGATTCTTTACCCCTTGGGTGAGCCAGTGCTCAAGACATGGAAGGGAGGACCTCAGGGCCCCTCGCAGAGTTCACCTAGGTTTGTGTTTCCTGGCTTTGATTCACCATGTCCAACTCTTAACTTCCATCTTCTCTTGCGAGGGAGAAGGATGTCTTTGGGTGTCCGTGGTACCTGTGGTCCTCAGGGCCACTATATGATTTTTAACCCCCAAAGATTATTTCACAGAGGCCCCAGAGCTGGCCTAAAGGACGATGAACAAAAGCAAAGGTTTCTGAGAGCGTCATAATACTGACTTCTTGTTTTGGGTAACAGTCCACAAAAAATGTGCGCGCCTCTCTCTTGACATATAGTGAGGTTTGAGGGGAGGCGTGTACCGTGTGACGTCATGATTATACAGCCCGTGCCCACAGGAGAGGAGCTAGAAGGAGAATCAGAGGCTCTGGGCTCCTCCCCCAGAGGGAGGCAGGCAGCTGCTCCCAGGTTAAGTGCCCAGCTCTCAGGAATACCATCTGTCCAGTGCTTGTGGGGCCATTCCTGGGGCTGGCCATCCCAGCCTGGTCTTAGCCTTCATCTTCCCTCAGCTCAGTGGGTAGGAATTTATACTGCTGCTGGCGGATCTGCGCCAGCTTTTTCCTTGCATCTTCCAGTTGTCGTTCTTTCTTTAACATTTCCTCCTGGGCTGCGATGATCTGAGCAATGACTCCCACAAATTTTGTTTTCACTATGACATCATCATCATCAGCTTTGCCAAATGCTGCCTTCTGGGCTGCACGGAGGAGATTGTCTGAGGCTCTCTTCACAGCATTACCTGCCGCCTGTAGCCGCCTCATGGCCTCTGAATCCTGGTCGGCTTTCACCTTGCAGGCCACCAGTAGCTGAACCGTGGATGCGGCCACCTGCTTGGCGGATGAGATGAGTTTATCTTCGCTGGCGTGTCCCTGTACTGAGGCATTGGCGGCCTCACAGAGGCTGCTAGTTGCAGCTGCCACCATCAGGGCGGCAGAAATCAGCCCCTGGGACCACTGGCCATCGTCTGCAGCATTGGCTGGGATGGAGCCCACCTTGCCTTGGGCCACCAGCTCCCTCTGGGCTGCGGAGGCTGACTTGACCAGGGCACTTGTGGCAGCAGCAATGGATTTAGCAGCTTCTCAGATCTGTTCTTCAAAATCCAAGGTCTCATCCGCTTGTTTTGGCTTTGCTCTTGGCTTCAGTTGCTCTAGCTTCTTAGCAGCAGCCTCAATAGATGCTGCGGCCCCCAGTAATTCTGTTTCTGCAATGACTGTTGGGTCTTCTGGATCTACCCACTCTGTTCCTTTCATGGCTTCTGCTGCCTGGATGAGCTCTGTGACTGCACCGGCGACTCATTTGGAGAAAGCAGCCAGCTGATGCTTGAGTTCTGGGGTTGTTTTCTGAAGAATCACCAAGACATGCTCCAGAAGGTCCAGGTAGCCGAGGGTGCATTCTGTCCTGTAGGGCAGGGCTCTGGTCCATACCTCCTCGCTGACATCGGGATGGAAGAAGGCTTGCTGGGATCTCTGAGGGACTTCTTTTGACTCCTTGTATAGAAAAGGATCCTGACTCCACCTCTATCTATAGGCTGACTCTGAATGTCATAGTCATTTTATATAGAACCTTTTGTAACTGGAGCTCATCCACCCAATTAGCAGATGTGGCTGCTGTACTTATGAGAGTCAGATAATGGGGTACTTTGTGCTAAGGACTTTCCTTCTGTTATCTGTCAACCCCTCTCCCCACAAAAATGGTTTTGCAAAGTAATTTATGATCTCTTTAGAAAACTCATTTGGTCCTGTCTATGTCACCTTGCATTTGACATCCTGTCTCTGTCTAACAACTGCCTAACACCTTGTCTATTCATCCATACTGCCATCCTATAGTTTCTTCACACATTTTTGTTTACTTTCTTGTTCCATAAACCAACATTTCTACATATCGGCTACATTTTCCTTTGCTTCTGTATTAGCCTGACATTAGAATATGACCAACTTTGCCTCTCCTTTCCTCCTTTTCTTTCAGGTTTGCTCTAGGATGTAAAGCCATAGACTGACTTCCCCATTCCCTCCCCCACCCCGCCTCCCCTCCCCTCCTTTTCCCTCCTCTCTCCTCCCCTCCTTCTTCCTTCCCTTCCCTTTTATTCTCTTTCCCCAGTATTGTGGCTTGAAATCCATGCCTTGTATTCTCACTTTGCTCAAGGTTGGTGCTTTACCTTTTAAGCCACAGCTCCACTTTTGGCTTTTTGGTGCTTAGTTGGAGATAACAATCTCATGGACTTTACTGTTCTGGCTTTGAACCAGGATCCTCAGATCTCAGCCCCCTGTGGCTAGGATTATGGGTGTGAGCCACTAGCACCCAGCTTCCTTTAACTTTTTCACTCAAGGCTGGTGCTCTACCACTTGAGCCATAGCTTCACTTCCATCATGTGTTGTCGGGATCTGAACATTCCCTTTCTCCCCAAACTCCCAGGGAGAATGGTTGAACCCCAAAATCTATGAAAGAGCAGTTGGCCTTGCCTTCCGCCAGCAGAAGGCCAAAGGCATACTCTCATGGACTTGAGCTAAGTTGAGGAAAGGTTGCTGAAGCCTCCCCTCCCCCCAGTCCCCTCACATGTTACCAGGAGCAGGGGCGGAAAAGAAGGCATCAGGGACACGCTGCTATGGTGGGATGCGTCTCAGCCCCCAGAGAGCGGGGCAGAGAAATTTATTACAATGACAAAGGTGGAAGGGGAAAGACTTGGGGTGACTGCCTGATTGGCTGACTGTGCTGTCACTCAAGTGATCCTGGAACTTCTTTTCTGGGCCGGACAACCATCATGGTGGCACGCACATGCTCGCCCCCCAAGGGGTGGGGGGGCTTCTCTTCCGGTTGAGGCCAGGAGGTGGGAGGGGCCCCTCCCATTGTCTCAGGGCTGGGGGAAGGGCAGCTCCCAACAATGTGTGCATTTTTGTGTGTGTCTATGCAATTGGAGATAAGGGTCTCAATGACTTATTTTCTTACCTGGGCTGGCTTCAAACTGAGATAATCAGATCTTAGCCTTCTGAGTAGCTAGGATTATAGGCATAAGCCATGGGTGCCTAGTACAGCCTTGTATTTTAATCCAACTCTATCATTTGCTGGTGGAGTAACCTTGGGCAAATAACCTTACAAGTTTACATTTCTTCATTTGTGAAGTGGAGCTGATAAGAATTATATTTAGAGCTGGTCACTGGTGGCTCATGCCTGTAATCATAGCTACTCAGGAGGCTGAGATGTGAGGATAGAGGTTTGAAGCTAACTAAGACAGGAAAAGTCCATGAGACTCTTAATCCCAATTAAAAATCAAAAGCTGGCAGTGGAATTGTGGTAGAGTGCTTGCCTTGAGCAAAAAAGCTGAGGGACAGCTCTCGTACTAGCCCCAGGACTAATACTAAAATGTTTTAGTTTGAAAAACCATTTAAAAATTTATAGAATCTTTCAAAAAGCAAAATGTGAAACCCTAGAAAGCATCCATTTTTCATGCAGGCTGAGTACTAAAGTACAAAATAGACTTCTAGGTGGGAGGCAGTACACATGTAGAATTGCAGTCTTTCTAGCTCAATCCCCTTATTTTTTTAGATGGGAAAAATAAGATGGAAAGAAGTGACAAGTGAGGGGTTGTTATAATTCTACAGAGCCAGGGCCTGTGACAGAATCCATGGGACTCATTTCTCAGGTGCTTCTGAGATTCCCAGTACTCTTCCACTCTCCCTTTCCAAGGCATTACATTAGCCAGCTCTGATCCAGGGCCCATCCTGTGGTGTGAGCGCTTTGTCTGGCTTCTGAACTCCTGGTTTCTCAGCCCTGGCCAATGGCCTCTGCCTATGAACCTTGTCCTCTGTGCTGTATTGGTCCGCTCTCATCGTCTTCTCTGCCATCATATTCTGCCTAAGACAGATTACATCTATGTCCCAACCTGGTCTTCCAGAGTCCCAAATGAACTGGGTCAGCAAGTACAGAGTTCACAGTGTAATCTAGAAGAAAGCTAGAGAGACATGTAGCAGTGCCTGGGATTTGCAAAACTTGCAAATTGCCCCTACGCCTTACTTTTGGATCTAAGCCTTGTCTAGGCTCAAGAGTTCTCTGGCGGAAACCTAGTGAGCTGGTCTATAGACTATGTAGCTCTAGATGATTGGAAAGAGCAAAGAGAAAAAGAATGGAAATCAGATTGACCTGGCTTTGAATCTGGGTTCTGCCAATTTCTACCTTGATGGACACTGAATGAGATTATTTTTGCTCTGTGCACCTAGATTTTCTGTACAATGGGAGTAATAGCACTAATTCCCCAGGAGAGAGAAGTCATTCAGTTATGAGGCTGGGAATATGGCCTAGTGGCAAGAGTGCTTGCTTCGTATATATGAAGCCCTAGGTTCGATTCTCCAGCACCACATATATAGAAAATAGCCAGAAGTGGCGCTGTGGCTCAAGTGGCAGAGTGCTAGCCTTGAGCAAAAAGAAGCCAGGGACAGTGCTCAGACCCTGAGTCCAAGGCCCAGGACTGGCCAAAAAAAAAAAAAAAAAAAAGAAGAGAAGTCATTCAGTTATGAATGCTATAAGTAATGTACTGGTATGTATAAGGCATGGAACAAGAAGAACTCATTTCTTTGACTTCTTTCATATGGCCTCAGGATTCCCATGAGGCTTTCAGCCATTTTCTTTTTTTCCCCCATAAATAAATCATCTTTAATAGATTATTATTATTATTTGTCAATTGTTGGGATTGAACTCTGGCCCTGGGTGCTGTCCCTGAGCTCTTCTTCTCAAGGCTAGTGCTCTATCACTTGCTCCACAGAGTCACTTCTGGTTTTCTGGTGGAAATCAGACTTTTCTGCCCAGGCTGGCTTTCAACCACAGTCCTCAAATCTCAGCCTCCTGAATAGCTAGGATTACAAGCGTGAGCTACCGCTGCCTGGCTTATTTTATGTTTATGTATCAACTTCTTCAAGAACCTTGAGTTCATTGCAGATATTATCTCAAATGTTAATTTGAGATAACCATGTGAGGTAAGTATTCTTGCCATTTTACCAGACAGGGGGACTGAAGCACAGAAAGGTTACATGACTTGCCCAAGACACACAGTTTAGTTCACCAAAGAGTTGGGACTCAAGTGCCTTAGCCTCCTAGATCCCAGCCAAATACCTTCTATGAAAAGTACATTTAAGAAAGTCTCAGGAGTAGTATTGTTGTGCCAAGTCGCGAAACCACCACCAAGAAGACCACCAAGACTCAGACATTCCGAAATGCAAAAGCAAGGCAAGGCTTTATTTGAGCGAGCTGCAACTTGGGCCTTGTCCTACCCACTGATACAGCGGAGGTTAGGAGGGAGCCCCGAGCTGTGATTACACAGGGCTTATAAAGGCAAAGAACAAGGTTACAACAATCAGGTGTCCAAGCAAGCAAGATTAGGACACAGGTACAAATCTGATTGGCTCAGGGTTTGATTCTAAAATGGGGTTCACGTGGTAAAATGGGGTTCACATGGTAAAATGGGGCCTGACTTCAAAGTCTGGCACTTCATTATGTTGTGAAAATGATGTCATTATGCTGCCAACAAAGAAAGACAAAGAAACCCATACTGCTGGTTAAGTCCCCAAGAGCCATATAGAATATTTTCGTTCTTCTATTTTCCCAAAGCCTCCTGGCTCAAATATGAAGTAATTTTCTTCAGGTAAAACAACCAAGAAGACATTGTAACAGGAGCCATGTGACTTGGAAGCAGGACTTAGCTATTTTTAGAGTATTTACTTTTAGTTATGATACGTCATAGACATTCTTATTCCAATATACAAAATAATGGACAGCTATCTCAACAATTATACAGCAAACATTTACAATCTATCGCTCCCTTATTCAATCCCAGCCCACCAACAGGCACCTTAAGGCTTTCTGGATGGGTCACTTTCTTACTATATTTGTGCTTTTATGACTCAGGTGAGGGACAATCGAGTGATGGTTTTAAATTTACTTTTTTTTCTTAGTGAAGGTGGATTTAAGCAAAACAGTTTGAATTTTGTTAGAAACTCAACATAGTTTTTATAATACAGGTTTGTTGTTGGTGGGGGAGGGGGCATACAGATAACTTTTCTTAGAGTAAATAAGAAATGTGACCCATCTATCATCTTCTTTATGTCTGCCCAAGGTACTTGTTTTGCTTGACACAGTACACTGATTGTCAACAAACACTTGCTGATAGATTCCTCTAAGAATTCATTCTTTTTTTGGAGGTTCCAGAAAAGATGTGCTTCCTGCTCTCTCAGAAGTTAAAAAGGAATTAAGGAGATGTTCACTTAATGAGACATTTTCAACTTAGAGATCAAAATTGCTGGTGCTGATGGTTCATGCCTATAATCCTAGCTACTTGGGAGGCTAGTTTGGAGCATAGCTGGGAGCATAGTTTGAGGCCAGACTGGACAAAAGTGTTTCAATAGATCATTTCTCATTGAAGAGCTGGACATGGTGGCATATACTTATTATTCTAGCTCCTGGAAAGCCACTGGGAATTAAGTGGTTCTAGTCCAAGTGCATGCTGGGTGGAAGTGAGATCCTATTTCAAAAACAATAAACAAAAGTCAGAACTGGAAAGCCTGGCGCCCTTGGCTCATGCCTATAATCCTAGATATTCAAGAGGCTGAGATCTGAAGATCTCATTGGAAGCCAACCTGGGCAGGAAAGTCTGTGAGATTCATATCTCCAATTAACCATCCCAAAAGCCAGAAGTGGAGCCATGGCTCAAGAGGTAGAGTATTAACCGTGAGCAAAAAAGCTCAGGGAAATCACCCAGGCCCTAAATTCAATCCCCAAGACTGGCACAAATAAAATCAGGGCTGGAAGCATGGCTCAACAGCAAGCCACTTGCTTAGCAAGTGGGAAGCCTTGAATTCAAATCGCAATACCTCCAAAAACAAAAAGAGAGAGAAAGATCACAATAAAGTTAATGTGTACATGTACATGAATGAGTGTGAAAGGAAGTCTTCATAGAAGATTGAATGCTTGAGTCAGGTTGAATCTTTAAGAATTTACAAATAAGCTAGAAAAACAGTAGTTAGAAGTAATATTTCGGGCTGGGGATATAGCCTAGTGGCAAGAGTGCCTGCCTCGGATACACGAGGCCCTAGGTTCGATTCCCCAGCACCACATATACAGAAAACGGCCAGAAGTGGTGCTGTGGCTCAAGTGGCAGAGTGCTAGCCTTGAGCGGGAAGAAGCCAGGGACAGTGCTCAGGCCCTGAGTCCAAGGCCCAGGACTGGCCAAAAAAAAAAAAAAAAAAAAAAAGAAGTAATATTTCAGCTTGAGAAAAATATACCTGCATAAAATCACATATCACCTAGGGAGGGTGCCATTTAATATACAGTGTGAGGCAAGGTGTAATAGTATTACAATCAGCTATAAATCTAGTTTAAACTGGAGCACAACTGCATGTAATTCTAATTTGACATGAAGATTCTAATTTAGGGCTGGAAGGCCAGATATAGGGCACATGTAGTAATTTTGATGCATATTAAAGATGCTTATGAACAATTCTAATTAGAAGATGAAATCCAAGGGAAAAAGCAGTGAAGAGATAGGAGAAAAGGGTCAGAACATGCCTTTTACTCTATGCAATAGAGCTGGGTTTCAACCTGTGAGACCCGGGGACCTACTAAACACATCCCCAGAACCACCACTATCACCAGCAGCACCTGGAAACATGGAAATGTGAATTCTCCTGTCCCAGAATAACAAATTGCTGTAGACACTGGGAACTAGGAAACATTTGAGGCCTAATTTGCATTTCAAAGAATTCCCACAGGTGACATGGCAAAGGATAATCTAGAAAATGCCACATTAGAATGAGAATACTAAAGGGGTGACCAGCCAGAAGGTTTTGATGGCACTGAACAATTTCCAGAGAAATAATGTTATTCATTCATTCATTCATTCGTTTAGTGCCATAACTGGGGTTTGAACTCAGAGCCTCATCCCCTCCCTCACTTAACTATTTTTCTCAAGGTGATGCTTTACTCTTTTTTTTTTTTTTCCAGTCCTGGGGTTTGGAGACTCAGGGCCTGAACACTGTCCCTGGCTTCTTTTTGCTCAAGGCTAACACTCTACTTCTTGAGCCATAGTGCTACTTCCAGCTGCTTCTATTTCTGTGGTGCTGAGGAATTGAATTCAAGGCTTCATGCTGCTCAGCAAGCACTCTACCATTTAGCCACATTCCCAGTCCCAAGGCTGGTGTTTTGCTACTTGAGCCACATCTCCACTTCTGCCTTTCTGCTGGTTAGTTGCAGATATGAATCTCATGATCTTTTTTGCTTGGTCTGGCTTTGTGTCTCAGATCTTAACCTCCTTACTTTAGTTTTCTACCCTCCTAGGAAGGCTGATCTGCTGACTGGCCTGGGCACTGGGCCCCTGCCTCTGGGTCAGATATTGTAGTTCACCTGAGCACCAACACCCAGCATTGAGCCCTAGCCCTGCCAATGACACTTCACCACTTATTGCTCAGCCAACATTTCTGATCCACCAGAGTGTAGCCAATGGGACAGTTGATGCTAATCTTAAGACTGATTCCCAACAGATTCTCAAGTGCTAGCTCTCTGATAACACTGGGTGCTCTGTGGAGAGAAGATAGAAATGGTCCTGCCAGCTAGGTCAGGGTGTGAGATATTTAAAAAATTCCCTCTAGGTGCCAGTGGCTCATACCTGTAATTCTTGCTATGCAGGAGGCTGAGATCTAAGGACTATGGTTCAAAGCCAGCTCAGGTAGGAATGTTTGTGAGACTCTTCTTTCCAATTAACCACCAAAAAGTCAAAGTGGAGCTGTGCCTCAAGGGCTAGAGCACTTTGAGTGAAAGAGCTCAAGGACAATACCAAGCCCTGAGTTCAAGCCCTAGTACTGGAATAAAGAAGCCCTAGCCCTGGAATAAAGAAAAAGAACCAAAAGAATAATTTCTGGCAATAATTTTTAATTCCTTATTTTGTCTTGCACATAGGAAAAGTTTCTATGAACCACATGCTTAATCTCTTTTTTTGATGAATGAATGGCACGTTTAATACATTGAAATCTAGAAGGAGCTTTCTCATTTAAGATGAAGTGTTAAATGATTAGGATCCTAAGTTGTCAAGTTACTAGGTGTTCTCAGTTATATTCAATTTTCCTCAAGGGGAATTATGGCAATGTCTACAGACATTATTAGTGATTACAACTTGAGGAGGGTTGTGGCTGATGGATCAGAGATGCTGCATGCATCCTGTAACTCTTTTTCTTTTGCTTATGACTCCAAATGTAGCCTACCTCCAACCCTACTATAAGTCCTAAGAAACCTTCCTAACATTTATCCAGCCCCAAGTGCCATGGGTACTGAGTTGAGAAATCTTTTTTAGGTAACTCTGAATGCACAGGAGTCATCAACAACATTTGAGGCAGCTACAGCTCAAGTCCAGAGATTCCTGATCTAGATATTGTTCCAGCTGAGAGCCCAAGAATCATAGAAATAAGTGAACTGAGGCAGATGCTCCTGTGATATTGAAAGAAATAAGGCATGGAGGGCACTAGTGGCCCCATGCCTGTGATTCTAGCTACTCAGGAAGCTGACATGTCAGGATCACATTTCAAAGCCAGCCCAGGCAGAAAAGTCCATGAGACTCTTATCTCCAGTTAACTAGCAAAAAGCCAGAAGTGGATCTGTGTCTTAGGCGGCAGAGCACCAGCCTTGAGAGGAAAAAGCTCAGGAACAGCACTCTGGTCTTGAGTTCAAGCCTCCAGTACACACACACACACACACACACACACACACACACACACACACACAGTCACTGACTCTCCTACCATGAGTCTCCAAGATGTAGGGGACCAGTACTTCTTATGGCTGTAGACAATGATTTTCTAGGTATTAAATAGACATGTCCCACTAAATTCCTGGGAGCCTGCTGGAGATGGGAAGGAGAGGCAGGCACATTCTAAGTTGTATTATATTACAGGCCTCTGTTCTGGCATGAAGAGAGTTAGTATATAAACACAAATGTGGCCTAAGAAAGCATTCCAATGGTTCTTATCTGAGTGGGAAAGTGGAGAAGTAATATGAAGTGCATAGGTACCCACTCACCATCAGAACTCAACTCCTATTCAATATCTCTATTGTACACTTATTCAAAGAGTTAAATGAGACAAGGAACACAAGCTAGTACAGAGATCACAATGCTGGTGCACTGTGAGTGTTCAACACATTTGTTATTAACGTTATTATCAGAAGCAGAAGCAGCAGCAACAGGAATAACACTTGAGATTTCCTGAACCCAGGAAGGGTTGAAGTAAGCTGAGGGCCCTTGTCTTATTTTTCTGGCCTCCATTGTTTCCATTTCCTAGCAACTGACTCTGCTTTTGAGTCCAATCTATGGGCTTACATCCAATCCAGTTCTTCAGTCACTCTCAACAAAAGCAAGACATAGAACCAAAGCAAGCAAGCCCCTTCAGCAGGGCTTGAAGCTAACTCTCCTTTCCTGCATCCAACAGCTGACAGTCCATCTACCTATGGCATGCCAGCATGTCTTTCTTGGAAGTCCTTTGCTCTGTCAGCCCAACCCCTCCAGGGTGTATTCCTGTGGACAGACAAGGCAATACTCTCTTCTCGCATGGCCTAACGGGACCAATCTAAAAGGCAGACTTTGTACTCAATTTCTGCTGTGTTGTTCAGTCATTCTCAGCTTCTTCTCCAGAAGCAGAGAACTATCCCTTACAGGATAACCCATTTTTCTAGTTCATCTCCTAAATCTCTTGCATTCTGTTAAAAAATCAAACATCATAACATCTCAATTGCCTGTGTCAGTGTTTGGATCTCAGTTGTTGGGTAAGCCACAGTGGTGTCTGGCCTTCCACAGAGGTTCAAGAACACACCTGTCATTGGCTTGCTTTAAGGGACTCTGAACATTGCACCACCTGGCGTCCCAGATTGGAAAAACATCTATAACCAGGCTGGTTGTTCCTAAGAGTTTCTTTCTAGTACCAGTCACTATTTTATGCTGCCAAATGCTAATTTGCTTCTTGGCTAAACCCTTTCAAATCACAAAAACAGGCTTTAAACTTGGAGTCAATTTTCCAAGTTTCCTTTCTCCCTCCCCTTTCTTCACCGACCCCAGTACTTCTAGCTACCTTTCTTTGTCTCTTTCTCCATTTCTTCCTTTCCCTTCAACCTTTGTCTTAGGTTATCCAGGCTCCAAAGCAGGGAAGAAATTAATTATAGAGCATGAGGTTTGCTAGGGCAAACCTCAAGTGAGCCTAGGGAAGTCCTCCTGTGCTTTCCTACTTGAGCTTCTCATTCCTGCCTTTCTTAGCACCCTCTATTTAGAGTAGTCACAATGCATTCTGCACAAAGTATTTTCTATAGTCCAGGTACGATTCTTCTTGTTTGTACAAGGAAAAAGTTTCAAGTTTTCTGGGAATTGTATGTAAATACTTAATATAAAAATGTTCCAGGGCTGGGAATGTGGCTTAGTGGTAGAGTGCTTGCCTACCATGCATGGAGCTCTGGGTTTGATTCCTCAGGTTGAGAAAAAGCTGGAATTGGTGCTGTGGCTCACATGGTAAAGCACTAGACTTGAGCACAAGGTCTTCAGTTCAAACCCAGGCACGGCCAAAAAAAAAGTTGCAATTTGCTAGACACCAGTGGCTCATGCCTGTAATCCTAGCTACTCAGGAGGCTGACATCTGATGATTGCAGTTCAAAGCCAGCCTGGGCATGAAACTCTGTGTGACTCTTATCTCCAATTTACCCAAAAAGATGGTAGTGGAGGTGTAGCTTAAGTGACAGAGAACTAGCCTTGAGCCCAAAAGCTTAGGGACAATGCTGAATCCCTGAATTCCAGCCCCAAGACTGGCACCAACAAACCCCCCAAAACACAGATGTAAATTTACCATTTGGTTTTATTGGTTTCTCATAAATATAAATGTGACACAATACTAACAAATGCCACTAATATTGCTATCAGTTGACATTTCTAGTTTATGAGAACACATGGCATTATCTGCAATAGAAAACAGCTTTATTTCCTTGATTTTATGTCTTTTATTATGCATAGCATAAGAAATAAGGACATTAGCTTGGTGAGAATGAATTACGAATGCAGAGAAACTGGAAAGAAAAAATCTACATAGAAGCTACTGGAAAAATACAGACAATAGACAACAAAACAAGCCTTGTATTTTGATATTTATAATAATGCCCAATGCCAATAAAATCTATGTTTTCCTATTCATAACCATGACCAAATATTATCACCTTTCCAAATCTGCAGATTCTCTTGGAAAAATATGTCGGGAGCCGAGCTAGCAGCTAAGCTCATCCTGACCTCTGGCTGTGCCGATGTCGCCAAGATGTCGGGACCCAAACTTGCACCTAGGTTCATTTTCACCTCTGGCTGTGCTGTTACCGCCAGGATATGCTAAAGGCAAAGTCCACAGCCACTGTCCGGAATTGCTTTGTTACCTTGTGTTTACTGTAATCAAATGTTGTAAACTTCAAAGCCTCTTTGTGTTCTGGAATTTTAACAACCCTATGCTATTCCCTGGTTCCAAAACTGCATATAAGCTGGAAGTTAAAAATAAACTGTTGCTGCAGTCTTGAGGTTCAACCTCACGGCTGCAGACCTCCCGTACCCCATCTTTGTCTCTTGTCTTTTTTCTCTTGCCTTATTTTTCCTTTTCCGTATCCCTGCCGCCCCTCAGTCAGGATTTCTGTTCCCCTGCCAGCTGGCCCGGCAGGTTTGGCGCCTGGAACAGGGACTTGAAGGCCTGGGACCGACGGCAGGTGACCCCCGCTCAGGTAAGGACGTCAGAATGGTTGGGAAGGAGAGCAGGAAGAGAGTGTATTGTCAGGAGTAATAAATTATGGGACAAGGTAATAGCCGCATGCTATACATGCAGGCCCCCAAAGGCATGCTTAATGCCCGGGCAGTGAAAGTTGGCCAAAGTAACTTAGAACGTTTCTTTTATTTTATTGAGAAAGCATGCCCCCAGTTCCTGGAGGAAGGAACCAATAACTTAGAAACTTGCTAGAAAATTGAAAAAAAAAATAAAAAATAAAAAAAAAAAGGGAACATTATGATGCAACTGGCCCTGAGAAAACCTCAGTGGATGCTATTATTCTTTGGTATCTGGTCTGAGATTGCTTAGATCTTAGACATGAACAGATTAAATTCGATCAGTCGATTGGAGAAACTGAACAGGGACCTGATGAGTGTTGCCCAGCTCTGGGAGCGTATGCTGCTGCCTGGGAAGAGCTGAGAAAATTAACAAGACCTGAACCCACTGAGCTAGACATTAAGGAAGACTCAGATGGCTCAGACTCTGAGGAGAAATTATTCAATAAGCCTATTAAAGATAGATTGACCTATGTTGAGACTATGTTAAAATCAGTTATAGCTCTATTGTCACAGCTTCATCCAGAACAACAAACTCCTTTAAAGGGAGTCCTGGCAGACTTACAGCTCTCCTAGGTGCAGGTTGCTAGCAGGGGGAAGGGACCTGAGGCTAGGGAAATGCTAACACCACCGAGGTAACTTCTCCTGACCAAGCGCTCTATTTCCATTCACCAGGACAGATTTGAAACCCCAACCAGGGTGAGTGACCATTAGCCTGGAGCTTATATTTTTCCATAAATCCACTGGGCTAGGTCAAGGAGATCAGCAATTGTGGGTGTTTGGAGATAACTGATCTCTAGTTCAGCTCAGCTGGTTGCTCCTCAAGTCTAAATTGTTTCAGGAAAGCTGCTCAAGTTTGAGCCCAATCATATATATTTGGAATATTTTGCAGGACTTACCTAACTTCTATGAGCGCTCAGGCAGATGAAGTTCTCTCTGTCTCTTTTTCTGCCTCCCTATAAACTCTGCCTGCCTGCCTGTGACATAGGATGGGTATGGATATTTGTTTAACATCTGCTTTAAAAGACTCAAAGAAAGGTTTTCTATTCTTGTTATTGATGGTTAAGTTTTGGAGATTCAGTTAAATTCTGCTTGTTTGGCTAAATCATAAGCTTTCTCTAGCATTGAGCACATGGTAGACAATAGGACTGGTTGGAGTGAAAGCCTGCCCATCCCCCAGGTGACAAGCATGCCAAATTCCTGGAGGCTGGGCAGAGACTTGGAGTCCTGTGGCCTTGCATTTCAAAGGTGCCTTACAATTCAAATGCTGAAAGATGAAGGTGTCTTACTGTGAGCTCACTGTCTGTGTTCATACCCTGTCTCCCATATACTCCGTTTATGAGCTAAACTGGTTTCTCAAAATGTGGCTTCTCGGATGATCTGAAAATTTTGGTTTGCTGAAAAGTTTTTTTTTTTTTGTTTGTTTGTTTACTATCTAACCACGTGGTTCTAGAATATAGGCAAAATAATATCATTTGCCACTGGAATTCCAGAAAAACTTACATGGCCAATTAAAGAACAATTCTAAGCGCGCCCCAAAACGTGTGCACATTGTCTGTATGTGTATGTATGTCTATGTCTATGTCTATGTCTATGTCTATGTGTTGGTAAAACTTAAAAACAAAACAAAAAACAGGTTTTAAGCCTAAACTGATATGTTTGGGAGCAAACAAATGTGTCTAAGAAAAACTCCAAAAGGTTTTAATATACAGCACGTGATATAAGTGCAATGATGTACAACCAGTATGTTATTCTTTATGTCTATCTATGCTAAGAGTCAAGTGTACATCTAATCCTGACAATTCTTTGGTGTAGACTAAGATTTTGCTTCTCCATTTTTTTTTCTCTTTTTTCGTTGTGCTTTCATAAACTCTTTAAGATCAAGGGACCAGAGCCATTTTGAAATAACTGCACAGGTGTGACTATTAACCTAAATTTTCCGGACCCCAAATTAACATTTTGCTTTATAGGATACAGGTTAACATGTGTGCTAGCTGAGTGGACCGTGGCAGTCTATGGCTACAGAAAGCTGCCTCCACAGTCGGCTTCCAAACTGGGAGTTGTTTGTGACTTAGAAACTGCCCTGGCTGCTACAGAGAGCAGACTTGGTCGGCCTTCAATCTGTGGATTTTGTGACTAGAAAGATGGTTAAAGGCCCAAGCCTTCTAAAATCTGTTTAAAAATGCCCTTAACCAGTCTGTGTAGAAATTTACAGGCAACAAGCAGGAAATGTGACAGCCTATCCAGGGAACTCTACTAAAGAATTATCCAGATGCAAACCATCTCTCCTGCTGGCCTACTAATTTGGGATGGAAGACACAGCCACTTCAGATCCACTGAAGCTGAGACTTATTGTTATTCATTTGTTTTCTCTTTCACGTGCCAGTAAGGTAAGGTTAAATAATATGACTAGATTTAATGACACTTGGACCCCATTCAGTCTGCAATTCTTTAAGTGTTACAGCAAAACTCTGGCAACTACTTGGTGGTCAATTCTTAGCAACTTACAGGTAAACTCTACTCCTTTTGTTCTCCTGTTGCTCTAATTGGAAATAAAAAGGGCTTTTATGGCTAAGACTCTTTGGATAGTTCAAAGCCAGCCCAAGCAGAGAAAAATAAAAATCCCTCTTGGTCATATTTTGGGTCCTTATTATTTTACTAGTCAAAAATTACAGGTTAAGACTTCTCATTTGCATACTTTGCATGATTTTCAAAAATTTCTGGGAGATATTAATTGGCTTCACCCTTATCTTAAATTGTACACAGCTGAATTAAAACCCTTGTTTGATCTATTAAAAGGGGAAAAAGGAGTTTTGGGTCCTCAGACATATTTTGGGTTCAAAACATAAAACGGGAAAGCCTGAGCTTACAATTTATATACAAGAAAAGCCCTTCCGAGGTCTGTTAGATATAGGAGCAGATGTGTCTGTGATAGCCAAGAGACATTGGCCTTCCAACTGGCCTCTTACTGCGTCTCTTACATCCTTGTAGGGGATTGGCCATGCCGCAGACACCCAACAAAGCAGTGCCATCCTTAACTGGAGAGATGGTGAGGGGCATTTTGGAACTTTCCAGATCATTTGCCCATAAATTTGTGGGGCAGAGATATTATGGAAAAGATGGGATTTTATTTGTTTAGCCCTAGTGACGCAGTCACTCGTCAACTCCTAAGCCAAGGGCTACTGCCCTCAGGAGGATTGGGAAGTCATCAGCAAGGTATTAGAGAACCCATTCAACCTCAGCCCCGACCTCCTAGACAAGGGCTGGGATATTTTTAACGGGGGTTGCTGCTCGTCCTGTCCCTCATGCTGATCCTATCACATGGTTATCAGACACTCCGGTGTGGGTGGATCAGTGGCCCCTATCAATTGAAAAGATTGTTGTTGCCCAACAGCTGGTGCAGGAACAGCTGGACTTGGGCCACATTGCTCCTACTACTTCCCCATGGAATTCACCTATTTTTGTTGTTAAAAAGAAATCTGGCAAATGGAGACTCCTACAGGATCTCCGGCGAGTGAATGACACCATGGAACTTATGGGGGCATTACAACCAGGCTTGCCCTCTCCTATGGCAATTCCTCAAAATACATACAAAATTATAATTGACTTAAAAGATTGTTTTTATGCCATAACTCTTGCTCCTCAAGATTACAAACGCCTTGCATTTATTGTCCCCTCTACTAATTTTAAAGAACCCATGAAACGGTACCATTGGCTAGTGTTACCCCAAGGCATGGCGAATAGCCCCAACTTGCGTCAAAGCTTTGTAGCATGGGCTCTCTTCTACTCGCCAAAATTTTCCTTCTGTTTGGTCTGTTGAAGGGGGACCCTGACCCTACATCTCCCAGAAAAATGACAACTAAAGCAGCCGAAGCCTTAAGCATAGTAAATTCTGCCATTTTTTCCCAACATGTAAATTATATTGATTACTCAGCCCCTTGGGAAGCTTATATTTTAACTATATCTCATTCTCCAACAGCGGTCCTCTGGCAGAAGGGACCCCTTTTGTGGCTTTCCTTGCCTGCTACTCCTTCAAAAGTGTTAACTCCTTATTATGAATTGGTAGCCACCTTAGTCCATATGTGCCGTGTGGAATCTTGTAAGTATCTTGGATGAGATCCACAGGTTATTTATATCCCCTATACTTTACAACAACAAGAATGGCTTTATACTCATTGTGATTCCTGAGCCATTGCTTGGGCCAATTTTGTGGGCACAATTTCACATCATTGTCCCTCCAACAAATTACTTCACTTTGCCTCTTCTTACCATTAAGTGAGGACAATGCTATTACGGATGAGGCTACCCAAATTTTTCTTTCTCAAATTGACTTGGCAAAGCAATCACATGCTGCCCACCATCAAAACAGTCGTGCCTTACGTCAGCAATTTCATATTACTTATGAGGCAGCTCGTCAAATTGTAAAAACTTGTCCCAACTGTGCTACCTTCCTGCCTGTGCCCTCCAATGGCATTAACCCTCATGGTCAAAGAATTGTCAAATGGGCCAACGGTTTGTTAAAACACCAAATTTCTAAATTAAAAGGGGGGGAAACTATACCCCTTCTCTCCTGTTAATATACTTTCTTATACTTTATTCATACTAAATTTTTTAAATTTGGATTGCAATGGCCACTCCGCAGCACAGTGGTTCTGGGAAAAGAGAGAGCAAAGAGCTTTTGCTCAAGTTAAGTGGAAAGATCCTCTAACAAGTGCTTTGCACAGGCCCGATCCGGTACTGACATGGGGTCGAGGACATGTCTGTGTTTCTTCACAGGATGAAAATCATGCCCGCTGGCTACCTGAGAGTTGTGTTCGCATCGTGGAAACTCATCAGAACGGTACAAGCGCTGACTCACTGGGCTTATGTGCCAGATCCACCGATTGTGCACCCTGCGCCCTGGGAGGAAGCTGAGGTGTTCGTCCATGTCAACAGATCAGCGTACGGTACAGCTCCAGACCCTTTTGTCCAACACATTAAAATGGGAGACTTTGCAGCTTCTGGCATTGGAACCCCTTTATGCTTTACAACTGACTCCAACATTTATATTCCAGGCTGTACTGTAATGCAATCCATAAACTATAGAATTTGGATTCCTGATAATAGTCAAGTATATAATATACAAATGACTTCATTGCCTACTGGGTTTCCTGTACATGCCAATTCTACCTCGTCCTTCATGATACCTCGCTGCATCAACTCCTCTCAAATTGTAGAATCAACGGGAGAACTGCACTCCGTAAAGTGTAGACATGATCACCCTTTTATAACCAATATTTCAGGAACTAATTCTCAGCTGATGGACTGGTCTGGAGCTAATCTCACCAATAAGTTCAACCCAGGTCTGTGGTGGATGAATGGACGCCCTCAACACCATGTCTGGATGTTAGTGGCTGCTCTGAATAATATCTCCTGGCCCACTTCTACTTCTTTAAAAAATATTATGAGTTGTGTAACACCCCCTTATGCTATTATGTATGGACCTTTTAATATTTCTATAGGAGCCATGTACTTTGATGTTACCTGCACTAACTGTTCTTTTACAAATTGCTTGTATAGTGGTCTTACTGATTCTGTAATTATTATTAAGCAACCACCATTTGTTATGCTTCCTGTAAACTTATCTGAAGCTTGGTATGAAGAAACAGGTATTCAAGTGTTAAAACATTTAAAAGAACTTATGCGCCCTAGACGATTTGTAGGGCCATTAATAGCAGGAATTTTAGCCTTTATTTCCTTAGCTGCCTCTGCTGCAGCGGCTACTGTGGCTTTAACACAAAATGTGCAGACAGCTCACCATGTTAATCAGCTTGCTCATAATACCACGCAAGCCCTGCACTTTCAAGGCAGGATTGATGATAAGGTAGAACAAAAATTAGAAGCATTGTATGAATCTGTGTTGTCTCTGGGAGAACAAATTCGTGCCTTACAAACTTTGCAACGGGTGCGCTGTCATGCTGGGTTTGACTTTATTTGTGTGACCCCCCATAAGTATAATGGGTCAAGCTATCCTTGGGAACAAGTTGTAGCACATTTAAATGGTATTTGGCACCATAATAACTTGTCCTTAGATCTCTTTCAACTCCATAGACAAATAGCCGGACTAGAACAGGCTCCGCCTTTGGACTTTAAAGTGGCAGAAACAGCAAAAGAACTGTTTGAACAACTTCAACAGTATGTCCCTTCCTTAACTAACGTTAAGGGGCTGCTAATGACATTGCTCGGCCCAGGGATACTTTTGCTGATGGCTTGCCTATGTCTTCCTTGCATTGTACGCATATTGCAAATCTCTTTCATGAGTTTATCCAGCCAGCTGCATAAGGTCAAGCTCCAAGTAAATGAATTTCCCCTGAGAGGAACCGCAGCCAGAGACGGGTATGAGGCAGTGCCAGCCTAGACCGACCTAAGACAGGGCCTTCAGCACTGCTCTGAAGTTGTTCCCTAAGACGGGTAAGGCAGGCTGAGGTACTCACCCCACCTAAGACAGGCGGGTTCGCTTCTTTTAATAAAAAGACGGGGGAACTGTCGGGAGCCGAGCTAGCAGCTAAGCTCATCCTGACCTCTGGCTGTGCCGATGTCGCCAAGATGTCGGGACCCAAACTTGCACCTAGGTTCATTTTCACCTCTGGCTGTGCTGTTACCGCCAGGATATGCTAAAGGCAAAGTCCACAGCCACTGTCCGGAATTGCTTTGTTACCTTGTGTTTACTGTAATCAAATGTTGTAAACTTCAAAGCCTCTTTGTGTTCTGGAATTTTAACAACCCTATGCTATTCCCTGGTTCCAAAACTGCATACAAGCTGGAAGTTAAAAATAAACTGTTGCTGCAGTCTTGAGGTTCAACCTCACGGCTGCAGACCTCCCGTACCCCATCTTTGTCTCTTGTCTTTTTTCTCTTGCCTTATTTTTCCTTTTCCGTATCCCTGCCGCCCCTCAGTCAGGATTTCTGTTCCCCTGCCAGCTGGCCCGGCAGGAAAATATGAACCTCATTTTTCTCTTCAAACACTTCTTTTTTTGGTTGTTGGTCATGGAACTTGAACACAGGGCCTGAGCCTTTTGGCTTAAGTCTAGTGTTCTACCACTTTGATCCACAGCACCACTTCTAGTTTTCTGGTGGTTAATTGGAAATAAGAATCTCACAGAGGGCTGGGAATATGGCCTAGTGGCAAGAGAGCTTGCCTCGTATACATGAGGCCCTGGGTTCGATTCCCCAGCACCACATATACAGAAAACGGCCAGAAGTGGCACTGTGGCTCAAGTGGCAGAGTGCTAGCCTTGAGCAAAAAGGAAGCCAGGGACAGTGCTCAGGCCCTGAGTCCAAGGCCCAGGACTGGCCAAAAAAAAAAAAAAAAAAAAAAAAAAGAATCTTACAGACTTTCCTGCTCAGGCTGGCTTTAAACTGCAATCCTCAGGTCTCAGCCTCCTGAATAGCTAAGATTACAGGCATGAGCTACCAGCACCCTGCCTAATTTTTTTTTTGACTGAGACCAGAACTTAAACTCAGTACTTGACACTTTCACTCACTAGCTAACACTCTACCAACTGAGCCACACCTCCAACTTTGACAGTTTCTCATTAAAACAAGTTATTTTGTTACTGATCTCAAAACAGAGCTTCCAAATAGAATTTGTTTTCCCTAGTCTTGTTTTAAATGTCTGCTTGCCTGTAGCCTGGATGACGTAGCTCACTAAGGGCAAAGCAACACACTCTGCTGTGACCTCTCTGACCACAGCTTCTCACTACAGAGTGACCAGCTAAGTTGATCAGAATTCAAATTCAGATATTGTCTGAGCTCCTCTATGTTCAAGGTATTATGGGGCTTCTGCTCACTCTCCAGAGAAAAGTCCTAAAGAGGAGTGTAGAAAAGCTGGCTTGCTATGACAGAGTGCAAGAAGCCAGGTGCTAGTGGCTCACATCTGTAATCCTAACTACTCAGGAGGCTGAGATCTGAGGATCATGGTTTGAAGACATCCCAGGGAAGCAAAGTCTATGTCATTCTTATCCCCAATAAAGTACCAAAAAGCTGGAAGTAGAGTTGTGGCTCAAGTGGTAGAGTGCTAGCCTTGAGCAAAAAAGCTCAAGGCAAAAAAAAAAAAAAACAACACAAAAATCCAGGAACAGCACCCAGGCTATGAGTTCGAACTGCAGGCACAAAATATAGATAGATAGATAGATAGATAGATAGATAGATAGATAGATAGATAGATAGATGGATGGATGATTGGTAGTGAAGCATTAACACCCACCCTTGTTTCCAAGGTGTATACAGACATCAGGCAAGCCACCAAAGATATGTGCAGACTGCCTGACAAAGACAGGGCAATGTACCTGAGACTGGCTATAAACATTCCACTGTGGGCCCAGCCAAAAAGCCCCCCACATCCCTAGACCTAATGACTTTTTCATTAACCTATGCCTCCTTGCTCAGACCTCATAAATCCCAACTCCTGTCCTACCCCTTGGCACAGTCTCCAAGCCCGCAGGAAGGCTGTGCCCTTGTTGTTACAGATCAATAAAGTGCCCTCACATTTGGAAGCTGGAGTCCAAAGTGTTTCTTTCCTTTCTCCTCCATTTTCCTAACAGATAGAGTTTAAACTTTAATGGGAAGTTAATATAACTGAATGACAAGGAGTGATATGACAGATTTGGATAAACTGATCATAATGGGCACATATAAGAATGTTAATCTTGCTAGTTTCCAGTGACTCTCAGGAGGCTGAGATCTGAGGATTGCCATTCAAACCAGCTCAGGCAAGAAGAGCCATGAAACTCTATTTCCCATAAACATAAAAAAAAGGTGAAAGTGGATCTGTGCCTCAAGTGGTAGAACACTAACTCTGAGCAAAAGAAGCTCAAGGACAGTGCCCAGCCCCGGAGTTCAAGCTTCAGGAACAGGAGAAACAACAACAGCAATAACAAAGAATGCCCATCTGCTCACGCTTCATACATGTAAAGCAACCTCATACATCTGGAGAATTGAGAAGGAAAATAGAAATGACTCCAATTGTTCTTGATTCATGTGTCAGTCATAGCTAATATACCCATAATGATGTTGACTCACTCTTGTTTTCAACAACAGAAAAATCAGTGCTGCAGCCCACACACATATGAATTTCTAGTCCAGCTGTCTACTTCTAAGAAACCATGAGTGCCCTGCTTTTAAATGACTGAGATGAAAATTGATTGAATAAGCTCAGTGGTAAGAGGGAGAATCAAGTTTTGTGCCCAGGGAGACCGAGATCCTTCTGTGCTGAGCTGATGGACATCCCTTACTGTGGACAGTGTGAGATGAGACATGGCAAGGGCCAACATGGAAGATGGCAGACTCCCCTGGAAACAGGACCTCCTGGGCATCAATGAGATGTCCACAGCAACGACTTGATCACATCCCATTCTATGTAAGTCATCATATTCTACATGAGTCCAGGACTCCCTGTTTGACCTCTGACCCCACTTGCTCTGAGATGCTCTTGATCTACAGCTCTTTGAGAAGGAGAAATCCCATCTGGGAGCTGGTGGCTTATGCCTATAATCCTAACTACTCAGGAAGCTTTGATGTGAGGATCTCAAAGCTATTCCAGGCAGAAAAGACCATTTTACTCTTCTCTCCAGTGAACCACCAAAAAGCCAGAAATAGAGCTGAGATATAAGTGATAAAACACCAGCCTTGGAAGCTAAGGGACAGTGCCCAGGCCCTGAATTCAAGCCTTTGTACAGGCAAAACAAATACCCAGCATCCTCCTGCTCAGAATGAATGTTCCACTTACAAGCAGGCTTCTGAGGTAACTGTTGATTTGGGAAAGCTTTAGGAGCTGAATTTGCCCACAGGTGTCTGCTTTGCCCTGTCCATCCCTGATGGTACCAGCCTGCTGGAGACCATCTTTATCATCTACCAGCTGCATCTGGCCACTATCGCCCCCACCCCAAACCGCCCCTCACACCTTGGGTCTCCATACCCTGCCACTGCACTGCTTCAGCCCAACAAGGTGTTGCCTCACTGGGTCCTGCAATGGAAATGAGGACCTGGGGCTCCCCTCCATGCACCTGTCTGGTGAGAGAAGCCAGTAGTGCCCACTCTGTCCTCTTTCCCTCCTGTGCTTCTCTGCTTCTGCCTCCTTCCTTGTCTGTCAGGAACCTTCTCAACTCAAGGCTGAGTCTTTGTCCCCCACATGTCTGAAGGAGTCAGGAAGTTCCTTTAAGTTTTAATAGATGAAGCTCAGAGTTTAAGTAACACCCATGGCCACATAATTGGTAAGTGGAAGTGGAAGGAGCAGGTTGGATCTCATATTTCTATTGATTTTCCTTTTTCTCTTTTTTGCCAGCCCTGGGACTTGAACTCAGGACCTGAACTTCTTTTTCTCAAGACTAACACTCTACCACTTGAGCCACAGAACCACTTCCAGATTTTTCTGTTTATGGTACTGAGACATTGAACCCAGGGCTTCATGCTAGGCCAGCACTCTACCTCTAAGTCACATTCCCAGCCCCTTCTGTTGATTTTTCTTTTCTTTTCTTTTCCCCCCAGTCCTGGGGCTTGGACTCAGGGTTTGAGCATTGTCTTTGGCTTCTTTTTGCTCAAGGCTAGCACTCTATCTCTTGAGCCACAGTGCCCCTTCTGGCCTTGTCTATATATGTCATGCTGAGGAATCGAACCTAAGGCTTCATGTATAGGAAGCAAGCACTTTACCGCTAGGCCATATTCCCAGAACCCTGTTGATTTTTCTATTGCTTTCATTTTTCATTGCTATTATTGTTTTTGGTGTGCTTAGTTATATTCTTCAAAGAGATAGAAGTCAAACAATTACATAATTTGGCTTTTAAACTTTGTAATATTTATCACTGTTAATATGCTCTAAGAACTATGTTAAGGATTTGGTAACCTTTATTTCACAGTTTTCATGTCTAGGTTATACTTGCTACTTCATATGGTATATCATTTAAATCTTTATTGTTTTATAAGCTTAAATATATTTTATGTATTGAAACTTTAACAGGGATTAAAAAAACCTACTAGTATTGAAAAGTCATGAAATTTTAAAGAAGCAAATTTAAAGCAATAATATTTAATAAACATCTAACAATTATAGTGTTTTTTAAATATATTAACACTTTGATATTTGTAATTTTAAATTTACAAAGTTATACGATGTTAACACTAAACGTTTTCAGCAGTGATATTGATATTTCTTTAAGTAAATACAGTTTAATGCCTTTTATATTATATTATATACAAATCAAGTATGTCAATATATATCAATTATAGCCCAAAGGGCTACTAAAATTTGACAAAAAGAAAGACAATGCTTGGATTAAAAAACAAAGAGGTCACAGGAATGGAGGGACAAAGGGTGAACAAATGAAGCAGTGGTACTCAGTAGACAATTTATTGAAAATGAAGTACACAACTTGTGGGTAGGAACAGGAGGGAAAAACTAGGAGAGAGTGAGGGAAGGGGTAATATTGTGCAAAAAGAAATGTATTCATTACCTGACTTATGTAATTGTAACCCCTTTATATATCACCTTTATAATAACAATAAGTAAGCAGAACAGTGAGGAGCAATAAGCACAGAGATTTATTAAGCACACTAAGAATGGTTCACGTTTAGTCTCACGCATTTCGGGGATTGACATTACAATTCTTTTTGACTTGTTCATTAATTTTTCCAGTGTTGTGGACTGAATCCAGAGCTTCACATATTCTAAGCAAGTGCTCTACTGCTGAGGCACACCCCCAGTGACAATTTTTGTGTGTGCCAGTACTGGGGCTTAAACTCAGGGCCACAGTAGTAGGCCTGAGCTTTTTTTGCTCAAGGTTGGCTCATTACCATTTAAGCCACAGCTCCACTTCTAGCCTTTTGCTGGTTACTTGGAAATAAGCATCTCAGGAACTTTCCTGCTTGCACTGGCTTTGAACTGTGGTTCTCAACTCCCAGCCTTCCAAGTAGCTAGTAGCTAGGATTACAGGTGTGAGCTACCTGTTCCATATGACAAGGTTTCAAAGGCCCAGGAAAAGAAAAATAGGAGTTAAAAATAAGGTTTATTAACCCCTGAGAAGCATTATGTCTGTGCTTACCACTTAACACCTATTTGAAGTGAGTTCTCTCAAAATTCTCTCTTCCAAAGTTACCTAGCTTACTTACTTCTCTCCCCTTCCATTCCCCTAGACAATCTCTGTTTGTGATCTTGAGTTTTTTTCCACTGAACTTTGTGTGTGTGTGCGTGTGTCAGTCCTGGGGCTTGACCTCAGGTGTTGGTGCTGTCCCTGCACCTTGGTGCCCAAGTCTAACACTCTCCCATTTGAACCACAGCCCCACTTCTGGCTTTTCGGTGCTTAACTGTAGGTAAGAGATTCGTGGATTTTCTTGCCCAGGCTGGCTTTGAACCAGGATCCTCAGATCCTAGCCTCCCTAGGAGCTAGGATTACAGGCATGATCTGCCAGCATCTGGCTCCACTGTTCCTCTGCCTCCTCCTCCTCCTTTGTTGTCATCGTCATCTTTGTCATCTTTTTTTTTTTTTATTATTATTGTGGTCACACTCTGTTTAGAAGTAGCATCTTAGAATTAGAATTCTAGAACCTTCTTGAACAATACGAAATTATTATTCTGTAGTATTTGAATATTGTAAGTGTTCCCATCTACATTATTTTTGGTTTTGATATTGAGTTTTCATTGTTCTTGTTTTGTTTGAGGATTTGAACTCAAGAGCCTTACATTTGCTAGGCAAGTACTCTACCACTTGAGCCACACCTCTAGTCAGACTTTTTGCTGGTTATTTTGGAAACTGAATCTCACACTTTTGTGTGTGGGCTGATTTCAAATTGCAATCTCCTGAGGAGGTCAACCTCCTGAGTAGCTGGGATTATAGGCAGGAGCCACTGGACAGTCCTATGTACACCGTTCTGCCAAGCATACTAGAATCTTCAAGTTGGACAAATTCAGGAGGAAGGTAGGTCCTTGTACCTTTGGATCTGAAAGACCTGACTCAAACCTCACATCTACTACAGCTCATTATCCAGGATGGGTTTTGGCAACTCCATTTCCAAGTTGTGGTATGGGGGAGCCCAATCCTGCCTCGGAGGCTAGCATGCACAAATTTCCTGTGATGATCCTATCCCTCCATTACTCTCCCCTCATCAGGTAGATACCACATTAGACTTCCATGCTGAGAGGTGCCCATGGCCAGTTTGGTGGTGACAGCTAATGGCATTGTCTGGGAGGGTCTTGTGTGCAGGGTGCTATCAGCAGGTTTGTTTTCAGGCTAGCTCCCACAAACATATGTGTGAAATATGTACTACAGCGCTTCCTGGCCCAGTGTCCCTCATGCTGGGACTCACAAGGGATGCACAAGTAATTTCTCAGATAATTCTCGCAACCCATCAGGCAGGCCTAGTTCTTTGTCATTTAACAAATGGGGAAACCAAGGCTCTGCACAGTTGTAGGTCACAAGCTACTTTAATTGTGATCTTTGGTGTGTCAGCAAGGCAGGACAGATCAAGTATTGTGAGCTATGGGAAATAGCAGCCAGGAGTTTAGAAACAAACACTTCATTGGGAAATATCTGGATTAAAAGCACATAAGCCCTATTATGGTTTTAAGCCTCATGACCCCTCATAAGCTTCAATATTTAATTAGAAGGAAGGGGGTGGAGGAGAATTTTGTGCTGCTCCTCTGACTTTGCCCTCTTGCCTTGCTAATTAGCATGTGTAGGAAAGAGCCAGGAAGTCCTAAAAAGATGCTTGACTCCACTGGGCACAAAAAGTGATTATAATATGTATGGAGGATACACATCTGTCTTGAAGGGAGCATGTGGCAAAATCCATCCTTAGTTTAAAAGGAAGTCCAGATATTAATTATCCAAGTTTAGCAGGACAGCCTGGAAATCTCTCAGACCAATGGATGAAGCAATGTAATGTGCTAGTGTCAGAACAAAGGGAAGTACTTAGGTGAAGGTGATGTTCTTTGTTGTTGTTCCAGTCCTAGGGCTTGCACCAAGGCCTGGATGCTGTCCGTTAGCTTCTTTGCTCAAGGCTGATGTAAGCACCCATCTCTGAAGACCACACAGAAAGTGTTTGTTGTCAACAGGGGCTGACAGGCTAGCTCTCTTGAAATGTAGAGGAGCTTCCTGTCCTTGAGAAGGAGGTTTAATTATACAGTGCCAGGGAGGTGGGCATTTTTGCTGAAAGCAGGAAGTACTCCGCAGCTGGGCATAACTGTGCAGACAGCACTCCGTTGATGCAGCTGGAGGGTAGTGGAACATGTAGTTTTGGGACTGGGGTGGTTAACAATTTTGGCCAGGCCGGGACTGGTCATCTGATTTCAGGGAAAAGGCAGAGGAACTAAGATAGAGGCAGTAAACCCAAAATATGGGAGGACATGCTAACAGCTGGCCCTCTTCCACTTGAGCCACACCTCCATTGAGGATCAAGGTTTGAAGTCAACCAGAGCAGAAAAGTCTGTGAGATTCTCATCTCTAATTACCACAAGCCAGGAATGGGGTGGTTCAAGTGGTAGAGTACTAGCTGGAGAAGAAAAAGCTAAGAGCAGGAGGACTTGAATTCAAGCCCCAGTACTGGCACACCAAAAAACAAAAACAAAACAAAAAACAACCACAACAAAATGTGGTCTTCTGTAAAGCAGCTATTTTATCCGTTACTTACTTACTCTACTGCTTTAAATTTTTTTTTTTTGCCAGTCCTGGGGCTTGAACTCAGGGCCTCAGTACTGTCCCAGAGCTTCTTGTGCTCAAGGCTAGCATTCTACCACTTGAGCCATAGCGCCACTTCTGGCTTTTTCTATATATGTGGGGCTGATGAATCAAACCCAGGGCTGCATGTATATGATGTGAGCACTTTACCACAAACCATATTCCCAGCCCCCAGCCATGTCCTTTTTTATATTTAAACCAGAAGTGTCACTTTGCTGGAAATCTTTATAAATCTTTGGCTATGAATACAAAGGCACAATGCCTATGTCCATTTGATCACATAAAATAATATTTATTAAAATGAACTCCAGGAAATGGAAACAGACTTTTTTCTTCATTGTTGTTTTTGTTTTCTTTTCTTTTTGTCTTATTTGTTCATTTATCTGTCTTTGGCATGATAAGAGAGGACATAGAAATGGAGGGACAAAGGAACAAATGCAGCAATCGTACTTACTAGACACTATGTTGAAAATGAACTAGACAACTGTGGGTGGGGATGGGGGAAAAAAAGACAGAGCAAAAGAAGGCGTGACATTATCCAAAAAGAAATCTATTCTTTAACTGACTTATGTAAATTAAATCAATTTATTTTACTTAAGTAATTACTTAAATAAATTTTAAAAAATACTTTGGTCTCAACAGAATTTTCATGCCATAAGGAAACTCGGTGACTGATCCCTCAAAGTCACAGCCATAGGCCGAGAGTCTGAAGAGCAGGAGCCAGGATTGTGTGGGTGGTAACATCTTTCCTTCCTAAGTTTCAGATTTCTGTGAGGTCTGGAAAGGGTTAAGAGGATAGAAGACAGAACTGGACCCTGTGAGGGTCAAACTGTCTAGGCAAGACAGACGTAGAGCTGTTTGAACATTTAAAAAGCTTGGACCTCGGATAAGGGAATACTTACCCTATTCTCTGACCACACCTGCAGTCACCCCCCACCCCCCATTCTAAACTCAAGTGACCTCTGTCTCCTTGCACAGATTCCATAGAACCCTTGACTCTGACCCCCCATCCACCAGCCTCCAAGCAGCTGGCAGGAAGGCTGTGCTTCTCCCCTCCTCGGCCCCTCCCCCTCCCACTGTTCCTCAATGAGCAGTCCCAGCCCATGGAAGATGGTGTCCTGTCTGTTTCTTTCCTTTCTTCTCCACTTTTCTAACAAATATATTAAACTAAAATTATTGCCCTTACTCTATAAAGTTAATTCTTCAAGAATATACCTTTGCAATATTAATTGTCATACTTTACCTCGGTTTTCATAAATTATATTCATTGCTACAGTTTTTATTTTGATTGCAATAGTTTTAAGTAGTTAGAGTAAGCAAATGTTTGAGCTTTTAAAGCACTCATGCATTCTTCTAATATGTCATTAAAATTTTTTTTGATGGTCCTAAGTCTTTAAAAATGTTTCCCTATCTTTCCTTCACTAGATGACTGATCGCAGTCATATCAAGACCCTTTAAACAGCAAGTAACTATAGAAAGTCAATCAATTCTGCCCCTCCTATCCTGACTCCTACCCTAAACAGTGTTTTCACCAACTCACTTCACCTAGCCATATGGTTATATTCACAGTAAACACCATTTCTGGAGATCTAAAATTGTCCCAACAATGACAAGTTGTACAGTAAGTCAGAGAAAACCCCTCCAAGTATGTTCAAGAAAGTTGAGATGTTTTTCTTATGTCTTAACACTTTGTAACCAACCTTGGAAATTCCAAAACAAATTATTTATTTGAACAAAATGCAAAAAACAACAGCTAGTGTACATGGGCAGCCCTGTCACTAAAATATCCATTTCAACCTTAGTAGGCGGACTCTTGACTCTGTCAGTGTTTCCATCATTTTCTTGGTGCCTGGAACAATAGGTTAGGTCTCCCCCATCTTCTTAAATAACTCTGTTTCACAAAAGCATAGAAAAGAAAACCCAATGTTTCTTAGGTTTGCAATTAAATAGTTTGGGTTAGTGTGTGTGTGTGTGTGTGTGTGTGTGTGTGTGTGTGTGTGTATGTGTATGTGTGTGTGTGTTTTAAACTAGGACTTGAACTCAGGATGTGGGCTTGGCTTTTCCTCATAAGGCTGGTGTTCTACCACTTGAGCCACAGCCCCACCTTTAGTTTTTTGCTGGTTAATTGGAGATAAATTTTCATGGACCTTTCTGCCCAAGCTGGCTTTGAATCAAAATCCTTAGATCTCAAACTCCTGAGTAGTTAGGAATATAAGTTTTAGAAACAGTGCTTGACTTATTTATCATTATTATTTTGCTGGTCATGTGGTTTGAACTCAGGGCCTGGTTGCTGTTTCTGAGCCTCTCAGTGCTCAATGTTAGTGCTCTACCATTTGAACCACAGCACCATTTGTGGCTTTTTCAGAGTAGTTTATTATAGATAAAAGTCTCACGGACTTTCCTGCCTGGGCTGGCTTCAATCTCAGTGCAATCTTCAGATCTCAGTCTCCTGAATAGTTAGGATTACAGGCATGAGCTATTAGCTCCTGGCTTGTATTTTTTGAAAATACAAAAGATAGCAGCTGGGAATGTGGCTTAGCAGTAGAGTGCTGCCTAGCATTCATGAAGCCCTGGGATCGATTTCTTAGCATCACAAAAATGAAAAAAGCCAGAAGTGGTGCTGTGCCTCAAAAGGTACAGTGCTAGCCTTGAGCAAAAGAAGCCAGGTACGGTGCTCACGCCCTGAGGCCAAAGCCCCAGGACTGGCAAGAAAGCAAACAAATAAAATACAAATGATAAAAATAGTCTAGACAGATACAACAAGTTAGAGGGTTTTTTGCACATAGACTCCTTTTCTGATCACTGAAATTTTTTCTGTTCGGACTTGCATCCAGGTATGGTGATGCATGGTCTACCAAGGGGGTACATCCCTTGATTAGGTCATCAAATCTCAGCAAAATTTCAACCTCATAAAGATAAAAACCCAAACCTTTATTTAGGTAGGCTTTTTTTTTAATGGTCGAGCCCTTTCCATAGCATCCTCTTCCCCCCAGCGTCATGAGTCTCCCCATTTCCCTAGAGTCCTCACTCCTGTCCCTCAGCCTTCATTTATATTGCAAAGTAGCCATCATCAGTGGTGGCCTGCAAGTGGACTTGTGCATGGAGAGGCCAAGTACAGATAGGTCCGTCTACAAGGGCTCCTTAAGAGTTACCTGAAGTATTCTCTGTCTAGGGAATTAAAATCTCAGGGATGGGAGAAATTAAAGTTTCAGTGCTATAGCACTTGCCTAGCATGTTCACGAGCCTGGGGATCCAGCTCCAGCACCTCCAACAATGATTTCTTCTGTATGAGTACAGTGGGGGAGAGCAGATGTAGCATAGTACTAGTGTGTGGGGTGTGTTTACCATGCATAAGACTCAGAGATAATCTCCACACCAGAAAAGAGGAATACAAGGAAAAGAACACAAAGTTCTTCACCAAAGTTAGCTTTGGGTTTCAATTTCATTGTTGTTCGTTCTTCGGGAGTAGAGTTTGCTTATTGTTATGAGATCTAATCTTTCTTTTTTATTACAGTCATGAAGAGGTATAACTTTCACTCTGGGCAGAGTTTTGAATCCCACTGCACATTTCCTATTTAGTACATGTTGTCATAGTCTCAGGACTTATTCTTATTTCCCATGTGATCTACATTGTTTAAGAATGTGTTGTTTAATTCCTGCTTTTTTTCTGGTTCTTAGGCTTGAACTCAGTGTCTGGGTATTGTCCCTGAGCCTCTTTGTGCTCAAGGGTGTACTCTACCACATCAGCCACATCCCTGCTTCCAGCTTTTTGGAGAAGTTAGTTTATTGGAGCTATGGGTCTGATAGGAACTGTTCTTCCTGGGCTGTCTTCAAACCATGATCCTTAGATCTCATTAGCCTCCTGAGTAGTGAGGATTACAGGTGTGAGCCACTGGTTCCTGGTTTCTTGCTAAGTTTTAAAAATATAATTTTATTGTTATTATTAAGTTGCTGTACAAAGGGGTTGCTATGCCACTACTCAGGTAATGTGTCCATTTCTTTTTGGGGAATGTCACCTCCCAGTTTCCCCTTACCTTCCTTTCCCACATATTGCTACTACCATTTTGACGTAAAAAATCTATCTTGTCGCTGAGCACCAGTGGCTTGTACCTCTAACCCTAGTCACTCAGGAGACTCACTGAAAGAGGGTCAAGATTCAAAGATAGCTGAGGCAGACAAATCTCCAAGACTCCTATCTCCAATTAGCCATCGAAAAACTGAAGATAGGGAACAACTGGGGGGGGGGAGGGAAAGGGGGGGAGGGAGAGGGGCATGAGGGACAAGGCAACAAACAGTACACGAAATGTATCCAATGCCCAACGTATGATACTGTAACCTGTCTGTACGTCAGGTTGATAATAAAAATTTGAGAAAAAATAAATAAATAATAAAAAAAAAGAAAAACTGAAGATAGGGCTCAAGTAATAGAATGCCAATGTTCATGACAAATCTGAGTGAGTACAATGCTCTGAGTTCAAGTCCCAGTACCAACACACACACACATACACATATAATAATTATTAAAATATGTTAAACTCCCCAGACATCTCATCCTACAAACTGTGTACTCTGTCCTCTCTCAAAGCCCTTGTAGTTGGTGGTTTTTACACAGTTAAGCACTTCACCTCATGCTGCACTACCAAGAATGCCCACCAAGAGGCAGCACTCACCCACATCTGGATAAGGACTGGTAGGCAGAAAGATCAGGGGACAGTTTCAGGGACTTTCTTGTCCAGCATTCTTTCAGAACATTGGAGAGATAAAGATTCAGCTGAGGCCTGGGAATATGGCTTAACGTAGAGTGCTTGCCTCATATGCATAAAGCCCTGGGTTCAACTGCTCAGCATTACATATTATAGAAAAAGCCAGAAGTGGCACTGTGGCTCAAGTGGTAAAGTGCTAATTTTGAGCAAAAAGAGGCCAGGGACAGTGCTGAGGCCCTGAGTTCAAGGCCCAGGACTGGCAAAAAAAAAAAAAAAAGAAGAAAGAAAAAAGAAAAGAAGAAAAGAACCCCATCCCCCCCCCCCAAAAAAAAGATTCTGCTGATTCTGCTGAGAAGGTCTTGCAGGCACCACATACTGAATGACTTTAGGGGACCAGGCTTTCCTCTCCCATCCATGATCACTACCAGAGGGAAAGAATTGCCAACTTTGCCTGGAGCCGCCATCTGGCAGGGCTGGTTTACAGTGGAGGGCTCCACTCACTTACCAGTCAGACTGAAGCTGAATCCTGGTAGGAAATTGTGACTTCTTAATCCTCTTTGGTTATCCACTTTCTTCAAATACCTTGTCTGTCTCCACTACATACAATTATCAGAGCTACATTCAATTATTTGAGGCTCCTGTTGTCTGACACTCCCTTCCCCCACCTACCCAAGGGCCAAATAGATCCCCTTCTCTAACTGGATTTGATAAGACTGTTTTTTTTTTTCTTCATCTTCAAAATCACTTCCAGTGAGATGATAATATGCCCTTGCTGTCCTTCATCTGTTCCTGGCCTCTCCCTACCTTGATGACAGCTCTCTGATGAGGGAGTAGTTGTTCTGACAGAAAAGCATACACAGTTTCTGGAATATCTGAAGGCTGCCTCTGGAGGAAGGATGGAGAGGTGACCCTCGGGATTTCTATTGGTATGAATCCATTGTCTTCTAGCTCCTAAAACTAGACTCCAAACTGCCTACAGAAGAAACTTGTAAAACAACAACGATACAACATGAGGCCTAAGGATGAGCACGCAGGTCTGGTGCAGGACCTCCGTGCCTGTACAACAGCCCCTTTCTGCCATTTCCAACCTGCATTCTGTTTTGATTTCCTTCCATAGAGGTCTGTGGCTACACTGTAAGAACATGAGAGTCTCCTGTGTCTCTGTCCCATGTCTAGCATGCAGAAAATGAAACCCAGACCTAGTTGAAGTGATCGTGTAGACTGACACACGCAGGCCTGCAGCCCCTGCCCTTCTGGTCTGCAAAGGCTCACTAAGGAACCATGCCAGCCCTGTGTGCTCACAGCTCTTGAGGAGAGATGTGGGAGCACCTCCCACCTGCAGCCCCTTTCCACATCCTCTTCAGGCACTGGATGGCATTGTTTTGAGGAGGAGAGGGGATTGTACAGGAGGAGAAGTTCTTCAGGACGTCTGCTTCTGGGGATAAGGGTACTGTGAGCTCTGGGTGAAGCTCCTACCGCCTTACCTCCTCTCTTGGCCCCTGGGGATGAGTCTCTCCTGACGAGATGGACACTGGGTTTGGCAGTGACTTCAGGCCACATCAAGGGAGGAAGTGGGCTGCACATGCCCAGGCAGTGTGGAAAGGAGGGGCCTGGCATCCATGTAAGGCTCTGACCATGGCCCACAGAAGCCCCTGTCACAGCATCCTGGCCACCTCCATCCAGTGGTCTACTCCCCAGGTCACATCTGAAGCCTTCCTGCTTTGGCTGGTCCTCTAGGGAGATGGTGATACACAGGAGGTTCCAGGGTTAAACTGAGTTATAGTGGCACAAAGCGTAGTGGCTGGATGTGCTGTGCCCTTCTTCCCCCAACTGGGATCAGAAGGAGCCCAGGCAGTGGTAGGACCCCCTCCTTGAACAGAGCTTGGGAGGAGGGGCAGAGTCACCTGTCCCTTGGGTAGACCACTATGTCCAGGCCAATTTTGGAATGCAATGGTCAGGGCTGGAGCTCAGGAAGCCGAGGACACTGGTATGATACTGTGAGAGTTTCTGGGCTTTGTTCTGACCACCAAGGGCAACCCGCACCTGAGTGACCCAAAGGAGCCCATAGCAGGAAAGGAAGAGCAGCATTTTTCACACCAAATCTCAGTCCACCCACCCAAAGGGGCTCCACCTGCATGTTCCAGGTCGTGCCATCTGTCCCTCTACAGCACACTTCACATCTGTGTCCAGTCCACTGTCACAATTGCTATAACCAGTGGCATGGCATGATGTGGCATGTGTCTGCTATGGGTCCTATTACCCTAATGATGCTGACGTGGGAAAGCAGGCAAAGGTGACCCATGGGCCTGGCTGCATCTCTATCCCCATCCTGAATCTTCAGTCACTGGCAGGTGGTCCCATCTGCCCTGTCTAAAGAGTTAAGAAACACACCCTAGTCTTGGGGTTTGCAATGGGAGGTAAAAACCTTGCACAGGAAATTGGTTCTAGACCAGGGAACAGGGGGTCGGCCGGGCAGCAGAGGCCCCAGAAGAAAGGGGATGCCTCCTTCTGCCCTGCCAAGGGAATCCTTGCATCCACTAACCCAAACTACTGTGGGGTGTCAGAAGAGAGTGCCAAGAGGGAAACATGGCTTCCTTCGGCCTGTTTTAGTGGCCACAGGCGTAGGCCATGAAAGCTCTCCTGGTGAAAGTGTCAGAACTGGTGTAAGATCCAGAATCAGAGAGAGAGCTGCTTCCAACTCTGAATTAGATGCTGGCATTGTGGCCATTCCTGCCTGACCCTAAGGATGTGTGAGGAAGCATGGCTGGTGCTTGTGCCTGAGAAGGGCTTTGCAAAGTATAGGCATTGTCTATTATTCTCCTCAGGACTATTTGTTTATTTATCTATTTATTTCGAGTAACAGTACTGGGGCTTGAACTCAAGTCCAGGTTTTCCCTTATTTACTTATTTTTTCCTCTATCCTTGTTAAATGGAGACAAGGGTCTCATGAACTTTTCTTCCTGGACTGGCTTCTAGCTGAGATTCTCAGGTCTCTGCCTCTGGAGTAGCTGAGGTGAGAGGCCTAAGCCACCAACACCCAGCAATTCAAGGGAAAAAAAATCCAACTCTAGTCCTTCTCCAAGTAGGAACCAGGCCCCTGAGATTCACAGGTGGTTTGGGAGACACTGAACTCAGCTCTGGGAAGAGTCTTCGATCCTGCTGCTTTCTAGCGAGTGGAGTGTGGGTGTAACAGGCCTCAGCCGGCTGAGCTGGGGATACCAGGAGGTGGCTTCCCTTGCTGTGGACAGTTCTAGTTCCCCAAGACCATCATGGACTCTCCAGGGAACCTGAGGTGTCTCTGCCGTCCAGGACTTCTGCTGTGGTCTCCCTCTCTCACTGTGGACATCATTGGGGGCTGGTGAATGGGGCTGGGGAGAGAAGAGGGAGTGACCAGGCCTCTGGAGAGGCTCTGGCTTCGGATCACCTGGCTTGTTGGTTCTTCTTCCCTAGATGGCAACCATGGGCTCCCCCACTTCCCACCTACTGGGCCCCAGATGACCTGAGGCAGGAGCACAGTTAGACAGCAACTGTGGCAGGGATGCCCCTCAGCCAGAAGGAGCCTGGCAGGGTGAGTGGACTCCGTCCGGCGGCCTCCTGTCTGCGGGGAGAGCTGCGGATGGACTGGCCTGGCTGCAGCTTCCAGGTCTCTTCCTCCTCCATGGCAGCCAGGGCAGGCCAACTGGGCGACTCTGGAAGAGGATCGCTTAGGCCCACCAGGCAGCTAGGTCTCTAAACTGCCCTTCTGAGACTAAGGGCGCAGCCGCTGCAGGAAGGGCAAGTCACCTCTTCGCCCAGCCGCCAGCTGGTTCGCTATCCACGGTCCCTCTGTCCTGTTACCCACAAGGCGACAGGGACCCGCGGCTCCATTACTGCCTGGTGGACTGAGCCAAGCTGCCAGCCCTTGAGGGTGCACCTGCGCCAAACACCGCCTCCTGCCTGCCCCCCGGCCTCCCCCAGTGGCCCTGATGGCTGTCCGCGGTGGAGAGCAGGTTGCACATGGCCCATTCAGAGCCCTAAAGAGAGAGGGCAGAGTCTGGGGTTGTGCGCAGAGCTGCCCTGACTCCTGCACCTCCCTTGTCTTCCTTCCCTGGCCCTTGCCTGCCGGGGCCCTGAGCACAATCCTGGGGAGGAGCAGCCTTCTGTCTAATGTAGCACCTACCCACCTCCACTGTACCAGGGCTCCTGGCGTCCAGACACCCTCCCCGCCCTGCCCCCTTCCTACCCTCCCCCCTCCCCCCGCGTCCGGGGCGACTCAGCCCTCCAGGCCACTGCTCACCTAGGCTCTCCAACCCAATCTGTCTCCTGGTGCTCCCGCAGCTCTCCAACCTGATTTGGGGCAACAGCCATCGGGGACTGGCCTTGGCCAGTGTATGGGGCCTGGACTTGGAGAAAGGCCAGAGCCTGAGGTGGAGGTGCCGCCTCAGGGGCACATGCTTAACCTATTTGAACATTATTGAAATCACAACAAAATTGTACAGCCATCAGTATAGTTTACAAGAGGAGACAAAAGGGTAATGAATAAACCAGTGACAGTGGCCTATCAGTCCTAGCTACTGGTAAGTGGAAATCGGGAGAGGGGTTCAAGACTAGCCTGGGCTTCTTAGCGATGTGAATGAGGGACACAGATTTGTATGTTAAAATGGTAAAATTCTGAAGGGAAGAATGAAGAACAGCCCCAAGAAAAAGAGAACACAGTATGTTCAGAGATCAAGATTCGAGATAGACCAAGAAGACCCTGACAGTCTATGCCAGATACATGGGTTTATTGTTTCTGCAATCATCAAGGAGTAATGCAATATTTTGGCATTTAAGCAAGTTTTATATTGGGTTGTGACTAAAAAGCAGAAAACAAAACATTTTGTTTGGTTTTGAAAATGCAGATGTACAGTAATTTCGTTTTTCATTTTAATAAAAGTATAGTTAAATCAAACATTGAGTGGTTGATATATTTTTAAATATTCAAATCTTACCTCAACAGCTCCTTTTCTATCTCAGTGTTTCTTTGCTTTTCTTTCTCCAAAGTACCTTTCACCTTTTTTGCTAACTCAGCAAGTGTTTTAGATAGTCCTTTATTATTTCTACACTTTGAAAAAAATTAAAGGGAAATTATTTTAAAGTCTAGTGACTCATTCCTTTTTCTTAAAATAGTATTCCTCATAAGGTTGTTTATCCTTTAAAGTTTTTTCACTAAAAATAGCAAATTTAAAAAATAATGACTTTTTCAAAAATAGTTCAAACTTCCAGGTGCTGCTGACTCACATTTGTAATCCTACTCAGGAGGCTGAGATCTGAGCAACAAAAACAGACATATAGGACACATATGATTTTTTGTTGTTCTTATATGTCTCTCTCACTATTTATGTATTGACTTCTCTGTAGGTGGTGAAAATTTATTCTGGGCCTGTGTGTGAGAGTTTTGCTACCCCACCCCCTAGAAGGCCTGACCTGGAGGAAGGCCCTTCTGATTTCAAGCTGATGGTACACAAGCTCTTTGGCTCAGCAGGGAGTCCTAAGGCTGCCTAGCCTGCAGATGTAGCTCAGCTTCCTGTACCTAATGAAGGCTGCGCCAGCTCATGGATCCACTTGCAGGACTCTGGGGAGAAGGAGGGGGTCCTGCAGCATTTTCTGTGGTGGGACCCACAGCCACTGCCCAGATGCCTCATCCTTCAGTATGGAAGCTGACCAGGCTCCTGTAGCCTCTGCCTTCTTGGCTTCAACCGAGTGTCCTATAGCTTAGAGTTCCCTCTTGGCTGGTCTGCCCCTCCTTCCAATGCCATTTGTAACAGATTTGCACACTGCTCCATGATAATGTCCTGTGTGTTGCTAAGCTGTGATACGTTCTTGTCCCGGGGCTCCTAGAGATCTCTTCTCAAAAGGGCAGCTCTGTCACTCTCTGGGATATGGAAGATACAGAATGTCTGGGCTGTCAGTAAGGTTTGCGGGATGTGTGTGCTTTTCCCAAGGCAAATTTGGTGATCTTTCAATTGGACCATCTCATTTTACCTTGGATTGCGGTGACTTCCTGCCCTAAGCCAGGGGGGCAGGATGGCAGTTCCAAACCCTTTGCTGATCTTCTTTTGCTTTGCTGGCTTCACTATACTTTCCACGCCCTTCATTAATTCCTTGTATTTTCACCTTTCTTCCCTGGTTTCCTCTTCACAATCGACTGGCTTTTGTGTCATTGGATTTTTCTTATTTACAGAGTAAGAATTATCAAGGATTTCAATCTCTCATCTTTTCTCAAAGAGTTTCTTGAATCTGCAAAAAATGTACAAAATGAGTAAATGAAGTATTTTAAAGAGATATTTAATGCCTGTTCAAACGCATGCTATGGTTTGCATGTAAATGAACTGAATCTATAAATTATGATCCACTTTCATCTTTTTCAAAGTATTTGAAAGCTTATTTTAATGGAATATTAACCTCAGGTAATAATTATGAAGAGTGTACAGTTCTATTATATATACTTATATAAAGTTAATATGGTAACCATATACACATTTTAATAATTAGTAACTATTTTAGTATGGCTATTTAAAATATCAATTTATCATTATGTACTAGCTGTAATCCACAGTTCAGTAAGAAAAAATGTTTTGTTTATAAGTGAATGTTTTAAAAAGTTATGAAAGTCGCCAGTTGCTTGTTGCTCATGCCTATAATCCTAGCTACTCAGGTGGCTGAGATCTGAGGAGCTGGCCAGGAAAATCTGTGAGACTATTATCTCCAACTAATCACCTGAAAACCAGAGGTGGCGCTGCTGTGGCTCAAAGTGGTGGAGCACTAGCCTTGAGCTCAGGGACAGATCCAGGCCCAGAATTCAAGCTCCATATCCAACCAAAAAAAAAAAAAAAAAAGAGAGAAAAAAAGAAAAAGTTATGAAAGTTCACTTTGGTGACACTTTTCCAAGGTGTTCAAGAGGAAGAATATATGAAAGAGGACTGGGGTAGCACAGTTGTAGGTGACATATCTTGCATGTATGAGGGCTAGGTTCAATTGATCACAAAATAACATCAAGGAGTTTCTTCAAAATAGAAACAGTGACAGGGGAAAATATCTTAGAGCTTTCTTGGGAGGGAGAATGAAGACAAGCGAAATTTTAGAAGAAAGGAAGCAAAGACTTAAGAGTTATTTACAAGAATAGAAATCTTTGCTAGCCTTATGTTGAAAGAGGTAGAAAACTGTGAACAGAAAACCAGTTAAAGAATTTAAAAAATGATTAGAATCAGAGAACAAACCCAAATACTCATCAAATAAATAGACAAAGAAAACAGCCACAAGTGGATTAGATTACAAATAATCTGGAAAACATTCTACTTTTCTGCCTGGTGGTACATATAATTGTTGGGTTTCATTCTTCATCTTCAAGTCATTCATATTTTTTGCACATGCGAGGCACATACACAGTCATCCCTCTATTTGTGGATTCTGCCTCCAAGGATCCACTAACTGTAGGTAGAAAATACTTGGAGAAAACAAGTTTATCACCCAGGCGCCAGTGGTTCATGCCTGTAATCCTAGCTACTGAGGAGGCTGAGATGCGAGGATTGGGGTTCAAAGCCAGCCTGGGAAGGAAAGTCTGTTGTCGGGAGCTGAGCAAGCAGCTAAGCTCATCCTGACCTCTGGCCGTGCTGATGTCGCCGGAATGTCGGGAGCCAAACTTGCAGCTAGATTCATCCTTACCACGGGCTGTGCTGTTATCACTAGGATGTACCAGATGCAAGGACCTTTGCTCACGGCCACTATCTGGAATTGCTTTGCCATTGTCTGCACCTTGCTATGTCCGCCCGAGTAGATTCCTATGTTAATCTACCTTTTCCTGTGTTTACCATAATCAAATGTTTGCCAACTTCAAAGCCCCTGTGCGTTCTTAAATTTTAACAACCCTATGCTATTCTCTGGTTCCAAAACTGCATATAAGCTGGAAGTTGAGAATAAACTGTTGCTGCAGTCTTGAGGTTCAACCTTACGGCTGAAAACCTCCCGTACCCCATCTTTGTCTCTTGTCTTTTTTCTCTTGCCTTATTTTTCCTTTTCCATATCCCTGCCGCCCCTCAGTCAGGATTTCTGTTCCCCTGCTGGCTGGCCCGGCAGGGTCTGTGAGACTCTTATTTCCAATAACCTACTCAGAAAAAGCTGGAAATGATGCTGTGTGCAAGTGGTAGAGTGCAACCTTGAGTACAAAGAGGCTCAGGGACAGTACCCAGGCTCTGACTTCAGCTCCAGGACTGGGGGAAAAAAGAAAAGAAAAGAAAAGAAAGAAAACAAGGGCATCTAAATTGAGTGTGTGCAAACATTATTTATTTTTAAAAATAATTTTATTGTTATTATTTTTGTTTATGTGGTACTGGGAAATTGAGTCCAGGGCCTCATGCATGCTAGGCAGGCACGCTATCACTAAGCCACGTTCCCAACCCAAACATTACTTCTTCTTCTTTTTTTTCCAAACATACTTCTTGATACTGTTTTCTAGGCAAGACTGTATGACATTTATTTACCTACCATTACTTTATTAGATATTATAAGTCATCTAAAAATAATTTAAAGTTCATAGGTGGATGAGTGGGTTCTGTGGAAGTACTGTACAAAGTGTAAATGACTATGGTGACTATGGAAGCAAGCCTGCAGACACCAAGGGATGATGGTATATTACATGCATACATGCTTTTAAAAGAAACAAGTTTTGGAGCTGGGGATATGGCCTAGTGGCAAGAGTGCCTGCCTCAGATACACAAGGCCCTAGGTTCGATTCCCCAGCACCACATATACAGAAAACGGCCAGAAGCAGCGCTGTGGCTCAAGTGGCAGAGTGCTAGCCTTGAGCAGGAAGAAGCCAGGGATAGTGCTCAGGCCCTGAGTCCAAGGCTCAGGACTGGAAAAAAAAAAAGAAACAAGTTTAACAATGTGTATGCTTCATGGGCATAGGGAGGATATCCACTGAAAATGAGTATATAACTATGACATATTTTACCACTGAAGAAAAGAAAAAGGTAGGAAGAAAACATGAGCTGTTATTAAATCACTTGTACAACTAATGTGTGTTAAGAGTTCAAGCCCCACGGCCACCAAAAAGGAAAATAAATAAAATAATTTTTATCTATGAAAATGCAGATATATAGTCTTCATTTTGGTTTTAGTAAAATTGGAGTTAAATCAACCAATGAATGGTTGAAAAAGTTGAAATATTAAAATCTTATCCAGCTGCTCTTTTTCTAATTTAGCATTTTCCTTCCTTTTTTGCTCCAAACAATGTTTTAGACATGCTTTTTTTCTCCAGTTGCTGGATTATTAAAAATAATTACTTACTTATTGTCAAAGTGATGTACAGAAGGGTTACAGTTTCATACATAAGGCCATGGGTACATTTCTTGTACTATTTGTTATCTCCTCCCATATTCCCCCTCCCCCCTCTCCCTTTCCCTCTCTCCCCATGAATTGTTCAGTTGGTTTACACCAAATGGTTTTGCAAGTATTGCTTTTGCAGTTGTTTGTCTTTTTATCCGTTTAGACATGCTTTTATTTCAAGAAATTTGTTTAGTTGTTCCTTATCATCTTCAGTCTTGGAGAAGAGGAAAGAAAATGACTTTATAAATTGGCACTTTAAAAGTCTAGTCACAACTTCCGGGAAGACAGCAGAGCAGCTTCAGTGCAATAGCTCAGCTCCCTCCAGCACCGCAGATTTCTCACCCCATAGAACCTTTTACCACTAGAAATACAACCAGCCTAAGTTGTAACAGTACAGGGATTCTGGCCAGGAAGGAAAAACCGACTTTGCACGTCTGAAAACAGATTCAAGCTCTGGGCGGTTTCCCACTGCCCCACCAGTGTCGGCGGCACTGGCACAGTGCCCCTCACAGCAACCCGCACTCCACGGAGGTAAAGCAGACAGCGGAGACCCACCAGCGCCTGAGAACAGACGACCTGAAATCGCTAAGAAAGCGTGAGTACCCATGAAAGATATTCTCACTCGCGACCACAGAGCAACTCCGGCAAGGCAGCCCTGCCCCCACCACCAGAGCAAAGCGCCATCTTTGCCACTGGCATAGGGTCAGACCAGATTGGAACTAAAGCGGGCCTGGGAAAAGCGAGGTCAAATTAGCCATCTTTGAAAAGGGCAAGAGGGACCAATCAGCGAGAGCCGACGCTGCCCAGGAGAACGCCCCCTGCCCAGGGGGGAGGTGTGCCCTGGGCCTTGGCTTAGCCAGAGGTGCCCCGTCCTGCCCGCCAGAACTTCTAAATTTAAACCGAAAACAGCCACCACCTCCCAGCTGCAGGGAAACACCAGACTGAGGTTCCTGAGACAGTTAAACGGTCCCGTCACAGAGGAAGCCCAATTCCCAGCCCGAAAAGGAGCTGCTTTCCAAAGCCACCTTCGCGAAAGAGGCCGCCCGGTGAAGGAGGCAGAAGCCTTGCACAGGCAAGCACCTCTCAGCTGGGTAAAAGAGGCCAGAGGCGCCCCTCCCTGCTGAGTTCACAGCCTATTCAAAGGCAGTCTGTAAAGGCCACGGCCCTGCAGCAAACAGAGGAGCAAGCTGAATTCTGCCAAACCCAGAAAATCAGGAATATACACTGCAGACCATCATAAGGAAACCAGACACTGGGGAAACATGACCCAAACAAAGAAGACTCCATTTTTTTTCTTTATCTTTTCAACATTTCTTAAACATTTCTTAAACTTTAAAAAAAAATTTTTTTTCAATTCGGAAACGTCGTCTTTTTTATTTCCCCCATGTTTTCTATTTTTACCAGTTTGTTTTATCAAGTTTTTTTTTCTTTTCTGTTTGTTTGGGTTGTTCCTTTGCTGACTTTTAAAATTTTTTTTCCTTTTTATTTTATCTTCTTTTTTAAATAATTATTCTCTCTTGTGTGCATCTGTCTCCCACTACTTTTACTTTATTTCTCTCTCTGCGTTCTCTTTCTTTAAAACTTACTTCTCTATGAAGAACACCTCCACTCTTTTCTGCTAACTCTCCATTATCTATCATTGCAAACTTATTCTCTCTACTGATTCTACTCTTGTCGACACTTCCACGTCACTGAAACTAAACCAAAATCACCACCTCCCCTCCCCAATACATTTTACTCTATTCTCTTTACTACCTCCAACTTACCCTCCTGACTTACTGCCTGGACCTCCAGTCTCCAATGACTCCTGGTTATTGGATAGAGGGTATCCCAGCTTAATCCGAGTGAATCAAAGGGATTCATAGAGAAAGCCAGTCCTAAAAGATCTTAATATAAAAACAAGAATTGCGTATAGGGTTGCAACAGTAAATAAGTAACTACTGAATACAGGGCGCAGGATCAGTTGTTATATTGAGATTGTATTCTTTAGGAACACCAAATCTAATTTCATAGACTGGTATACAGGGTATCTGTACATAATTGTGAACTTGTAAGATTTACACAACAGTGCTTGGTAAGGGCTGCATTGGGTCTTAAACGGTGCTCACAGGTGCTGGTAGACTGGCATCCCCAATTCAAATGGGCAGAAGAAACACAAGAAGGATGGCAAACAATGAAGTCTTATCTCCCACTCAAAACAAGCAGGAAGCAGAGCAGCCAATCAAAGACATAGAAGAGAACCCTCAAAATGCTCTACAAAGTCTACTGATAAACATGATAAATGAAAAGTTCGAATCTCTTCAGTCAAATATTCTAGAGCGTGAGGAGGAAAAGCAAAAATTAAGGGAGAATTTCATGGCATCCACAAATAGAAAGATAAATGAACTTCAAGAGTCAAATGGAAAGATTGCTACCCAGCTTAAAGACTTGAGAGACAACAATCAAAATCAAAGTAATGAAGTTAACGAAGTAAAGAAGTCCATACAAGACCTAAGAAATGACATGGAAATTATCAGGAAAGACCAGTCAGAAGCAAAAGAGATTCGAAATCAAGTAACTAGCCTAGAGTCCCGACTAACTGAAGCAGAGGATCGAATTTCGGGAGCTGAAGATTCCTTAGATTCTATGGAGAAAGATCAAAAATCAATACAGGGCTGGGGATATAGCCTAGTGGCAAGAGTGCCTGCCTCGGTATACCCGAGGCCCTAGGTTCGATTCCCCAGCACCACATATACAGAAAACGGCCAGAAGCGGCGCTGTGGCTCAAGTGGCAGAGGGCTAGCCTTGAGCGGGAAGAAGCCAGGGACAGTGCTCAGGCCCTGAGTCCAAGGCCCAGGACTGGCCAAAAAAAAAAAAATCAATACAAATCCAGTCCAATCAACAAAACAGATCGCTACAGGAGATTCAAGACACGATCAGGAAGCCCAATTTAAGGATAATAGGTATTGAGGAAAACTTGGAGAAAGAGGTTAATGGGATAGGCAACCTATTTAACAGAATATTAGCTGAGAACTTCCCAAATATCCAGAAGGAAAGGCCTATACAAATACAAGAAGCATGTAGAACCCCAAATCGACCAGACCAGAATAGGACATCCTACCGACACATTGTGATCAAAACAGATTCAGCAGAGTGCAAGGAAAAAATACTCAAAGCTGTTAGGGCAAAGAAAAGAATCACATATAAAGGAAAAGCAATCAGAATTACCCCAGACTTCTCAGCAGAGACCATGAAAGCAAGGAGAGCCTGGAATGAAGTATACCAAACTCTAAATAAAAATAACTACCAACCAAGAATTCTGTACCCAGCCAAACTCTCCTTCATAGCTGAAGGTCAAATAAAAGTCTTCCACAATAAGAAAAAACTGAAACAAAATATCTCCACCAAACTAGCTTTACACAAAATCCTTAAAGATGTACTATCCAGGGAAAATAATCAAGATCCCAATACAGACAGAGAAATGAACCCTAATTAGTAAACATCAGATCAAGAAATGGGAAGACACAGCTTTAAACAAGATAGTGATAATGAAAGGAACAAACGATCATCTCTCAATCCTATCTGTCAACATTAATGGACTTAATTCTCCAATCAAACAACATAGGCTCATAAGTTGGATCAAAAATCAAGATCCATCTTTCTGCTGCCTCCAAGAGACACATCTATCCAGCAAAAGTAAACATCTTCTAAAAGTGAAAGGCTGGAAACAAATCTATCAAGAAAACGGCCCCCAGAAGCAGGCTTGAGTTGCAATCCTAATATCAGACAAAATTGACTTCAAATTAAAAAAGGTAAGAAGAGACAAAGAAGGATACTACATACTAGTAAAAGGATCTCTCCTACAGGAAGAAATAACCATTCTAAATATCTACACACCAAATGCAGGAGCACCCAACTTCATCAAACAAACACTACTGGCTCTAAAATCACTCATAGACCCAAACAGATTGATAGTTGGGGACTTTAACACTCCACTATCACCTCTGGACAGATCAACACGCCAAAAACTGAACAAAGAAACCACAGAACTAAACAATTGCATAGACCAACTAGACTTAATCGACATCTACAGAATATTCCACCCAGCAAGGACAGAATACACATTCTTTTCGGCAGCACATGGAACATTCTCCAAAATAGATCACATCTTAGGGCACAAAGAAAATCTGTACAAATTCAGAAGTATCAAAACCATTCCCTGCATTCTCTCAGACCACAACGGAATAAAATTAGAGTTCAACTCAACCAGCCACCACAGAAATTGCTACAATTCATGGAGACTAAACAACACACTGCTGAACCATCAGAGGGTCATTGAAGAAATTAAAACGGAAATTCAAATGTTTATGGAATTCAACCAAGTTGAGGACACAAAGTACCAGCTCCTTTGGGACACAGCAAAGGCAGTACTGAGAGGAAAATTTATATCTCTGAGTGCATACATCAACAAACTGGAGAAACAGCAACTCAATAATTTAAGGAAGCACCTTAATTTCCTTGAGAGAAAACAACAAGCCAAACCCCAAGTCAATAGACGGAAGCAAATAATTAAAATCAAATCAGAAATAAATCAATTAGAGACCAAAAAAAACCATCGAAAGAATCAACAAAACAAAGAGTTGGTTCTTTGAAAAAATCAACAAGATAGACAGACCCCTGGCAAACCTGACCAAAAAACAAAGGCAGCACACTCAAATAAACAAGATAAGAGATAAAACAGGTAACATCACCACAGAAATAACCGAAATTCAGAAAATAATAAGCGACTATTTTGCAAACCTTTATGCCAACAAATTCGAGAACTTGGAAGAAATGGACGATTTCCTAGAAAAAATTCATAGCCCCAAACTGAACCATGAAGATTTAAACCTCCTAAACAGACCCATATCCAGTATTGAAATAGAAACGGCAATAAATGATCTCCCATCCAAGAAAAGACCAGGTCCAGACGGATTCACTGCAGAATTCTACAAGACCTTCAAAACAGAACTCACACCAATATTTCTCAAACTCTTCAATGAAATTGAAAGAGAACGTTCACTTCCAGACTCATTCTATGAAGCCAGTATAACCCTCATCCCAAAACCAGGCAGGGACTCATCACGGAAAGAGGACTACAGACCAATCTCCCTGATGAACATAGACGCAAATATTCTCAACAAAATTTTGGCCAATTGACTTCAACAGATCATCAAAATAATCATACACCACGATCAAACTGGATTCATCCCAGGAATGCAAAGCTGGTTTAATATACGCAAGTCAATTAATGTAATCCACCACATCAACCGGAGCAAGCTAAAGAACCACATGGTTTTATCTTTGGATGCGGAAAAAGCGTTTGATAAAATCCAGCACCCATTTATGCTAAAAGCCCTGGAAAAACTGGGATTCCAGGGAACATTCCTGAATATAATCAAGGCAATTTATGACAAACCAACAGCAAGCATAACTCTAAATGGTGAAAAACTAAATCCATTCCCTTTAAAATCAGGAACAAGGCAGGGATGTCCACTCTCTCCCCTGCTCTTCAACATAGTACTAGAATTCCTAGCCAGAGCAATCAGGCAAGAAGAAAATATAAAGGGGATCCAAGTAGGTAAAGATGAAGTTAAACTCTCTCTCTTCGCAGATGACATGATCCTATACCTAAAGAATCCCTTAGACTCTACCCCCAAGCTACATGAGCTGATCCAAAACTTTGGCAAAGTTGCAGGATATAAAATAAACCTTCAAAAATCAATGGCCTTTCTGTATGCTAACGACCCGCAGACCGAGGCTGATATCAGGAAAGCAACCCCCTTTGCAATAGCCTCCAAAAACATAAAATACCTAGGAATAACCTTAACCAAAGAAGTGCAAGACCTCTATGATGAGAACTTTAAAAACATGAAAAACGAAATTAAGGCAGAACTAAGGAAATGGAAAAACCTCCCATGCTCCTGGATTGGGAGGATTAATATAATCAAAATGGCAATATTGCCAAAGGCTATCTACAAATTCAATGCAATACCCATTAATATCCCAGCACCAGTTTTTGATGAAATAGAGGAAGCAATCCAGAAATTCATATGGAACAATAAAAGACCTAGAATAGCAAAAACAATCCTAAGCAGAAAGAACAGTGCTGGAGGAATTACAATACCCAACTTCAAGCTGTATTATAAAGTTATAGTAATAAAAACAGCTTGGTATTGGTACCGGAACAGGTCTGAAGACCAATGGAACAGAATTGAAGACCCGGGAATGAACCCACAGAACTACGCCTACTTAATCTTTGATAAAGGGGCTAAGACAATAGTTTGGAAGAAAGATAGCCTCTTTAACAAATTGTGCTGGAAAAACTGGCTCAACACATGCAACAAACTAAAACTAGATCCTTATATATCACCCTGCACCAAAATCAATTCCAAATGGATTAAAGACCTCGAAATCAAAACAGACACCCTGGAAACACTAAAGGAAGAAGTAGGAGAAACCCTTGGTCTCCTTGGCGCAGGACGGAACTTCCTGAACAAAGACCCAGAAAGGCTACAAATCAAAGAAAGGTTGGACAAATGGGACTGCATCAAACTTCAGAGCTTTGGCAGGGCAAAGGACATAGCTTGCAAGATATACAGAAAGCCCACAGATTGGGAAATGATCTTGACCAGACATACAACAGACAAAGGCCTCATATCTAAAATATATGCAGAATTAAAAAGATTAAATTCCTCCAAAACAAAACCGCAAAGAACCAAGAGTCCCCTCAACAAGTGGGCTAAATACTTAAAAAGAGACTTCTCTGATGAGGAAAAGAGAATGGCCAAGAGACACAGGAAAAAGTGCTCTACATCACTGGCCACAAAAGAAATGCAAAGCAAAACAACATTGAGATTCCACCTCACCTGAGTGAGAATATCATTAACAAGAGAACTAACAATAACAAATGTTGGAGGGGATGTGGACAAAAGGGAACCCTACTTCATTGTTGGTGGGAATGTAAACTGGTTTAGCCACTCTGGCAAGCAGTATGGAGATTCCTCAGAAGGCTAAATGTAGAACTCCCCTATGACCCAGCAACCCCACTTTTGGGTATTTATCCAAAAAACTACAAACAAAATCAAAGTAAAGCCACCAGCACAACAATGTTCATTGCAGCGCAGTTTGTCATAGCAAGAATCTGGAACCAACCCAGATGCCCCTCCGTAGACGAATGGATCGGGAAAATGTGGTACATATACACAATGGAATTTTATGCCTCTATCAGAAAGAATGACATTGCCCCATTTGTAAGGAAATGGAAGGACTTGGAAAAAGTTATACTAAGTGAAGTGAGCCAGACCCAAAGAAACATGGACTCTATGGTCTCCCTTATAGGGAATAATTAGCACAGGTTTAGACAAGTCACAACAGAGGATCACAAGAGCCCAATAGATATACCCTTATGATCCCATAAGATGATGCTAAGTGAAATGAAATCCATTTTATGAAAATGATTGTTATATCAGAGTTGTAACTACTTTCAACATTCCATGTGTATCTGTAGTTTCTACTATTGATGATGTTCGTGTATCACCTTCTTGTGATTGTATCTATACTATCTCTGTAATCTTATCTGAGTGTATGGGAAACAGTGTGTAATGGTATTAGAATTAGGAAATTCAAAGGGAATACCAAAATTGAGACAAAGGGTAAAATACGAGAAACAACAACAAAAGCAATACTTGCAAAACTGTTTGGTTTAAGTGAACTGAACACCTCAGGGGGGGACAGGGGGAGGGGGGAGAGGGTATGAGGGACAAGGTAACAAACAGTACAAGAAATGTATCCAATGCCTAACGTGTGAAACTGTAACCTCTCTGTACACCAGTTTTATAATAAAAACATAAAAAAGTCTAGTCACTCAGCTTTTCTTTGTTAAAATTACTATTTCTCATATTTTTTGTTTTATAAACCTTAACACCAAAGAAAATACTTTAAATAAATTTCTTAAAAAGCCACTAATTGATTTACACTTTATCATGGCCACTTCTGACATCCAAATTGCAGAATTTTAATTGCTAAAAGCAAGATACATTTTATGCATTTGCTCTTGATTAAGAAGTTTAAGGCTTATATCTACATTTTAGATTCTAACATTAACATTTTTTTTGTTAATAGTTCAACATTTTAGCCATATTTTACTAACACAATTTTTGACAAACTTCCATCTGGTTTTCACTAAATTTTCAATTGTCCTTTGATGGCAAGCTAAGAAAAATAATCTAATCTCTCATCCTTTGAGTTTACTTTGTCCTGTGCTAATTACCATTTCTCGTTAAAATTTAAATCTTCTATATAATTAACCAAAACATAGCTTTTTCCTGATTCTTGTGGTTTATGTCATCCTGTTTCTCCCCTTCCTTTGTACTGTAATATTCTTTACCTCATGATCTCATGTACAAATCTATTTTTCATTACTTAGTAGTTCCTTTTACACAAAAAGGTGCCTGTATGCCGGCCACTGATGGACACTGATTGAGTGTAGTTTTCAAAGATCTCTAGACGACAGAGACCCCAAGTCCACTCTTGAGAGGCCCCATCAAGGAAACAGCAATCCCCCACAAGATGGCTCAAGAGAGTTCCAAGCCTGTGCTTGGCTAGGGCTTTATTTAGGCCATGGTTAGGTGTGAGTGGACTTGTTCCTCGAGCAACAAGATCTAAAAATATCGGCTGCCTGGAAATCACATGCGTGAAAATGTTACCATATGTATGAAGTTTTGGGGTTATGGGCGCAAAAGATCATTTCACAAAAGCATGCGCAGATGGCCCTTTGTTACTGAGTAGACACTGGCCTTGTCCCTCAAATCAAAGAAATGCTAGAATATGAGTTCAAGTGAGCTTAAAGAAGAATTGGTCTATCCCGTGTTGTCCTCTTGGTAAAGGGATAGGACAATACACTGACACACTAACACACAAAACAAAAAACCAAGAAACAGACACGTGGCCATACACAAGAATGACCCCTGGGTCTCAGAAGAAGGGGAGACATCTCACCCCCGTTTCTGGAGGATTTACACTTATGTCCAAGTCATCTCCTGACCTATCACACACAAAACACAAAATACTCACCTCTGGAGGATTTTCAGGCTGACTCCTGCAAACTTTGACTCTGGGAAGTTTCCAGGGCAAGGGGTCACCATCACAGTTCTGGGGCTGCAGATAAAGCAATCTCTCTGCTACTGCCCCCAATGACTGGATGGGTCTTCCCCTGCGCCAGGTTTCCAAAGCCAAGGCCTGAGACTGGTATCTCACTGGGGCCTCCAGAAAATGTTGTATACCAGATACCCATGTGGGCCTCAAACCCACAACAGTGGTCACCAGCGCTCAGTGAATTGGGCTAGCAGTCTTTATGGAGCTGTGCACAGCATCTGCTTACCACCACTGAGATGGTGACAAACAGATCTGGGTCTCAGTGCGGCTGGGTTTTTAAAAGCCAAAATCACATGTACCATTCACAGGTGGTCATGGGGTAAGAATCACATGTACCATACGCAGGTGATAGTAAGCAGACAAACAGAAGCAGAATTGGCAGCTAGCGATCACAAATAGCAATTACAATTCCAGTAAAACTCTGGCAAATAAGGCAGTGAACCATTTAAGCAATCAGAATACCCTTTCTTTGTTTAATTCTTGGTTCTGGATGTGACTGGTTTTAACTATCCTTAAATCTTTCTCTTCCTGGAACTTCCCCTAATCTGAGTGGTCTTGCTCATCCCTTTCTTTTGCCAAGGTCAAGCAACTCTAGGTCAAGCTGTTTTTGGGCTCCTGTTATTGGGCTTAGGTTCACCTTCCCTAGGCCCCATGATAAAAGATTCATAATGTTTTATAAGCTTTTGCATGAAACGCTGGAGCTCCTTGTAATAACCAGCAGGGCCAGAAATGCCGCCCTGTGCCTGTGTCACTGCCACAGATCCATAGGAGGGGGCGTGGCATTAGGCTGCATTAGGAGTGTGTGTGTTTCGGGGAAGGGGGCGGGGAACATCCTAGGAAGTCTGGCCCCACGACAGCTTCCCAGCCAGGGTGGCACTTCTGAGGGGGCCCGGAAGCCTGCAAGGGGCAGGGCATCAGAAGGCCAGGGTGTATATGTAGGCTCCTGGCTCCGCTGGGCTCAGCTAGAGTCGGCTTGGATCAGCTCAGCTTGGCTCAGCTTGGGTCAACTCAGCTGGAGTCAGCTCCGTTCTTTGCCCAAGAGTCCATGTGAGAAGAAGAGCATTTTTTCCCTTGCCTTGTAGTTGGCTGCTGTCTTCTAGGTGTGCAATGGTACCTATCACTGTAAATCATGTAGAATTTATTTTATTTTTTCCCATGCATTTTTTTATTGTTATTATAAGGGTGATGTCCAGAGGGGTTACCCCATTACATAAGTCAGGTAAAGAGTACATTTCTTTTTGGACAATGTCACCCCTTTCTTTGCTCTCTCCCAGTTTTTCTCTCGTCCCCACCCACACATTGTATGGTTCATTTTTAACATAGTGTCTAGTAAGTACCACTGATGCATTAGTTCACTTTTTGTCCCTCCATTTCTGTGTATCACAAACACAGATGAAGGAACACATAAGACTCTCTTGCCAGATGCAAGAATCAAGTGTGAAGATAGTTGGCCTCTGTGGACATTCTGCTTCTCCTCTTCTTCCCACTGTTTTGTTAATACTTTTCCCATCTCTGTTTTCCTCCATTATTTCTCCTCTTGGTCCCTCTACTTCCTTTTGAATTCATCTTCTATAGGAAAAAATAGAACTATGTTGATAGAAATCAAATATTTCTTCCTAATATAAACTTTAGTCCTAATATTGTTGAATTATTGTTGAATAGTCAACTATTGTTGAACTGCAACTATAGGTTAGTAGTGGAGATAATCTACTTGACTAGCATTTTTAGGCCACAGAATCCAGTCTAAGTGCATGCGTGCGTCTGCACGCACATACACACACACAGACACACACAACTAGGGTTTAAACTCAAGGCCTTATTCTTTCTAGGTAACTGTCATTTGAGACATAACCTTTGTCATATATGTTTATCTCTTTATCTGTATATCTACAGATATATAGATATATAGAAATATATTTATCTATATATAGTACAGCTTTACATATGCTACATATACTATATACATATGCAATTATATATATGATGTAGTATGTGTAGTATATAGATTTCTATACTACATGTACTTATGTATAGCATATGTACTATATATACATATATAACCTATCTCTGTATCTGTATATAGTATATCTATAGAGATAGATATAGTTATGGATATAGAGATATAGCAAGACCTCAAAATACACTGCCAAGACTATTTATGTTGTCATTGGTCCACACTACAATCCTAATAAATTCCCAATATCTGTAATTTTCTTTGCTCTGATTTCACTCTTGTTTAACATATTATTTACAGATAATGCTAGGTATTTGGAGAAGGATTTCCTAAAAGGTGCTTTGAAAGACAGTGAAGAGAAAACCTACCCTAGACCCTATAGGTTCCTAATATAGGCAGCCACATAGCTTAATTGGTAATATGTATCTCAGTGAGTCCAAGTTGACCCCATCTGTAAAATACATGTAGATGGAGGAACAGGGAATAGAAATTAATTTGAACCTCAACAGTAGACAAATCAATAGGCTGACAAACACCACCATTTAAAAGTTAACAAATGCCATCTATACACTTGCACACCACCTAACTTATTTACTTAGAATTTTATGAGTTAAATGTAGTTTCCACATGAAAAGGAAAATATGTGTCCTTTGTTTCTCAGTTTCTGACTTAAAATATTTTTTTCTAGGTCAATATCATGCTTTCTCATGGGTGAATGAAATTCCAGGAAAATGTATTATCACATTTTCTTGATCCAAGGAAGGCTGAATAAGGGAGAATTCATTAAACTGCAGAGCTTCTGCATCGCAAATGACATAATTAGCAAGCTAAATAGGAAGTTCACATATTGGGAGAATATCTTCACTAGGTACACAACAGACAAGGGCCTCATATAAAAAATCTACTTAGAGCTCAAAAAATTACCCCCTCCATAACAAATCCTCAAAAAACAAGCTCCTCCTTACTAAGTAGGCTGAAAGAACTAAGAGTAGATTTCTCTGGAGAGAAAATAAGAATAACCAGTAGACATATGAAGAAATGTTTGACATCTCTAGCTATAAAACAAATGGAAATTAAAACTACATTGAGATTACACCTTACACAAGTTAGAAGGGCCATTATGAAAAATACTTACAATAGCAGATGCTGTCAGGGGGGTGGCCAAAAGGGAACGCTCCTACACTATTGATGGGAGTGCAAACTCGTTCAACCACTCTGAAAAGCACTATGGAGGTTCCTCAAAAGATGAAAAATAAAGCTCCCCTATGACCCAGCAACCCCACTTGTGGGCATTCACCCAAGTGATCACAAACAGCTATGTTCACTGCAGCATTATTTACCATAGCATTACCAAGATATGGAACCAACCTAAATTATCCTCAGTGGATGATGAATGGATCAAAAAATTGTGGAATGTATACACAATGGAATTCTATGCTTCTATTAGAAAGAATGACATCGCTCTGTTCATAAGGAAATAGAAAGACTGGGAAAAAAATCTTATTAAGTGAAGTAGGCCAGAACCAAAGAAACACAGTCTCTATGGTTTCCTTCATTTGTAATAATTAGTATATGCCCAGGATAGTCCTAGCAGAAGATCACAATAGCTCAATCACTATGTACATATGACCATATAAAATGATGGTAATTGAAATGAACTCGAAGATTAGAAAAAAGAAGCTTTTTTTTGTTCTATGTGAAGTTATTTCTATTTTATTTCATTTTTCGTCATTAGGTTTATCACCAGTTGTCACTTTTTACATTTTATTTATTTTGGTGCCCTGTGGGTTGTATATATCCTTATCTAATTTGAGGAAGTAGAGAATGCTGAGATATAGGACAAAGGGTGAACCAAGGAAACAATGATACTCACAAGACTTTTTTTTTTGCCAGTCATGGGGCTTGGACTAAGGATCTGAGCACTGTCCTTGGCTTCTTTTTGCTCAAGGCTAGCACTCTACCACTTGAGACACAGAACAACTTCTGGCTTTTTCTGTGTATGTGGTGCTAAGGAATCGAACCCAGGGCTTCATGCATGGTGGGCAAGCACTGTACTGCTAAGCCACATTCCCTGCCCTCACAAGACATTTTTGTTGGAAATGAACTTTATACCTTGTGGGGAAGGTACTCAAGGGCAAGGGAAAGTATGAGTAAATGAGGGGAAAACAGTGCTTGACAAGAAATATAGTCATTGCTTTATTTATGTAACTGTTATCCCTCTGTACAACATCTTTTAATAACATAAAATTAAATTTAAAAAGAGAAGACCATGGTATGACTTTTCAATGTATGAAAAGAAAAATTTTAAGCCATGCAGAATAATCAACTAGTAGGAAATACTTTTAAATTAAAGCCAAAATTTAATTGCATTTTGAATGAGCAAGTAATGCATTATAATTATATTTTACTTCTAAGAATCCTTATCAAGGAAATAGTCCTAGACAGTGACTCAAATTTTCAGAAGACATAAGGAATAATAGAAAGGGTGAAAATATGACCAAATACAAAACTCTGATCACATATTTTTTTCTTGTTTAATATTTATTGCTAAACTTAGATAATACTGACCAATCATTATGAGTTTACTACCACAGCAGAATTGATTTTTTAAAATTAAAATATCTATACCGAAATTACATCAGTCTTTACCAGAAATATTCATATAAACAAAATAGAACGTGGTAGTTCTTAAACTAACAGATAGCAAAACAATATAAATTATACTGAAAAGGCACTGCTGGCTCACACTAGGTGCTCAAAATACTCATATCTGTAGGATCATGATTCAAATCCATCCTGAACAGAATAGTCTTTTATATTCCATCTTAAAAGTTAGCAGCAAAAGCTACACTGGAGGTGTGGATTAAATGGTATAAATACCTCTTGCATATTAAATGCTACATACATATTTAAAAATCAGCAGTGTAATTTAACTTATCCACCAAAACAAATATTTGTTAATATTTGCTAATAAAGGTGAAACAAAAACCATGCACTGACAAATAGAAAACTATTAAAATGTTTTAAAACAACAAACCTTACAACAACTGGCAAAATGACTACATTAAATGTGAAATAGAATTTCAAAGAGAGTTGTTGTCAGAATTAGTTAACATTGAAGATGAAAATAAACACAAACTAAGATTTCACCTTTTATTATCTACAAATTGAGATACCAATAAATTAAAGACAATAATAGTGCAAAATATCTAACACAAACATTACATAACAAGAGATACTGAATGGCTTATTATCAAATCAAATAGACTCTAAGCCAAGAAATATTACTGAAACAGAGAATATTTGATGATGATGATGGTAGAATAACTGATTTGGAAGAATACAGGAAAGTATAATAGTTACAAAGACATAATGGCCTAATGACACACTTTCACTGTGTATGTGAAATATTAGTATATAAAGACATAATTAAAATTAAAAATAAACAACACATACTTTTTCAGTACTGCACTTCCATTAACTTTTGAACAGCTAGTAAGAAACTCATCAGATCTAGGGAAGGCGAGAACACCATTAGACAGTTTAAGTGACATTTATGGAGCCCCTCTCCAATAACATCAAAATACACGTATAATTCACTTTAAGCTCTTGTCAGCATTTCTTAGGAAACAGCATGCTACATCATAAACTAATACCACAAAATGTAAGAGATTAAAAGCCACCATCCTGGGATCAAGAAAATGTGTTATATGTACACAATGGAATTCTATGCCTCTATCAAAGAGAATGACATTGTCCCATTCATAAGGATATGGAGGACTTGGAAAAAATCATGTTAAGTTAAGTGAGCCAGACCCAAAGAAAATAGACTCTATGGTTTCTCTCATTTGTAATAATTAGTACATGTCTAGGATAGTCCTAACAGATGATCACAATAAGATGATGCTCAATGAAATGAATTCCATGTTATGGCAATACGAGGTTTATCAATGTTATTTTCATTGTGCTATGTGAAATTTTGTCATTTTCTTTTGTTTTTCTTCCCCAGGGTTTTACCCCTGATTTCACGATAACTGACCTTATTACCCTGGGAATTGTGTGTGTGTTAATTGGAATTAGGGAAGGGAAGGGGAACATCAAAATGGAGAACAAAGAGTAAAAGGCGAACCAGTGCAACAGCAATACTTACAAAACTATATGCTGTAAACCAACTGTACAAACTTATGGGAGGAGGGAAATGGGGAGGGGGAAAGGTGTGGGGGGGAATGAGGGAGGAGGTAACAAGTTTGATAAGAAATGAACTTTAGAACTTATAGGCACAGAAAGGAACTTCTTGAATATAGTCCCAGGGGCACAACAGATGGGGGGAGAACCGACAAATGGGACTACCACAAAATAAAAAGTTTCTGCACACCTAAAGACATAGCCACCAAACTAGAAAGACAACCAACCATATGGAAAAGGATGTTCACCAGCACAGCAACAGACAAAGGCCTAATATCCATCATCTACAGAGAACTAAAAAAATCTAACCCCCTCCAAGCCCAGTAAACAAATTATTAAATGGGCAAAGGAGCTAAAGATAGACTTCACAGGAGAAGAGATAAAAATGGCAAAGAAACGTAGGAGGAAATGTTCAACATCCCTGGCAGTAAAAGAAATGCAAATGAAAACAACCCTGAGATACCACCTTACTCCAGTTAGAATGGCTATACTCTAAACTCAGGCAACAAGAAATGCAGGAGGGGATGCAGGGAAAGAGGAACCCTTCTCCACTGTTGGTGGGAGTGCAAGTTAGTATAACCACTTTGGAGAATAGTATGGGAGTTCCTCAAAAAACTCAGCATAGACAGACCCTATGACCCAGCCATACCACTCCTAGGCATCTATCCTGAAAAACAGGTCTCAGGATATCAAAAATACTTCTGCATATCTATGTTTAATGCTGCAAAATTCACAATAGCCAAAATATGGAAACAACCCAGATGCCCCTTTACAGATGAATGGATCCAAAAAATGTGGTATCTATACACAATGTAATACTACATAGCGATTAGAAATGATAAAATATTGGCATTCACAGGGAAATGGTTAGAACTTGAATAAATAATGTTGAGCGAGACAGGCCTAGAACACAGAGAACAAAGGGGCATGGTCTCCTTGATATATGACTGTTAAAGTGGGGGGGGGGGGCGACAGTAGAGACCAGGTCTGCGAAACAAAAACTTCTTGTCAAATGGTATTTCCACAGGTTTGGGTCAGCGACCTTACATTATGGATCTAAAACCAAACAATTACTAAACATAAAAAAGTCTAAAATAGACCTCTCAGTGGATCACAATAGCACAACAGCTATGTGTGTATGATCACATAAGACAAGAATAAGCAAACTGTATTGTTGACGTTATATTTAAAGTTCTAGGTGAATTTCCTTTGGCATTCACCATGTGGCTACTATATATAATTTAGGTACACTGGGTATTGTATATATGCCTACCTGATCTAGGGAAGGGAAAGAAAAATGAGGGTGTAAAATATCACAATAAATGTTCTCACTGCCCTATTATGTAACTGTACCCCTTTTGCACAACACCTTGTTAACAAAATTTAATTAATAAAAAAACAAAAAAATTACAACACATAGCTACTATTATGTCATAATTGACATTATTTGCTCAGCCAATCTGAATGCGCTGAAACACAATGTATAAAGGATAAAAAAAAAAAAAGAAATGAACTTTTAGTAATGAGAAATTTTCAAAAACGCTAGGATTTTACAGGCTGACAAGGAGACTTGGCCTGTAAACATCCCTCACAAGTGCAGTCTCCACTCTTTTACACTTGTTGCTACTGTTCTCCATGCATGAAATTTGTCCTGCCTCATCTTCCAAATTTTACTCTTGTCCCTTGATCTTAAAGGGGGAGCTGATGGGTGAAGTTCATCCATCTTCTGTAACTTCTTCAGGCTGACTCAGGGGTGCTGACCCTACCTAGCCAAAAACCTATAACCTTAAAATAATTTACCAAGGAGCTGCCAGGATCAGATATCCATTAGGAGCTTCACTTCAAACTGGAAATTACATGCAACAGTTAACTTTTAACAACTGCACAGACCTCTTTAACACTTTCCTCATTGGCAGGGGAAACTGGTCTCTGATGACCTAACAATGCCTAAATTACATTTGCTGGTAATAAGGACACAATATCAGGAAAAAAAGCTTCCTAACCTGAACAGCGGTGCCAACTCAAAATTCACTGACAGTACAAGGATACTTTGGATACAATGTTTCTGTCTCGGTTTACCAAAGCACTCATTGGAGGAGAAACCAGAAAAGCAGATGTACACAAGGTCATTGATTGGGTTTGGTTCAGTGTGAGTTCTTTCAGGTTTTTGAAGGAGAGAGGAAAAAGCAAATGTTTTCCCACACTGTATACACGTGTTGTATTTATCTCCTGTGTGAATTCTTTCATACTCTCCAAGGGATCTGAAGGAAGAGCAGGTTTTCTCACAATGCTTACATCCTTAGGGTATGGGTTTCCCTCCAGCATGAGACTTTTTATGTTTTTGAAGGTCACTTGACAAAAATGAATGTTTTTAGACACTGCTTACACCCATAGGGTTTCTCTCCATATGAATTCTTTCATATCTTCCAAGGGCACAGGAAAATGCAAATGTCTTCCCACGTTGCTTACATCCATAGGGCTTCTCTCCAGTGTGATTTCTTTCATGTCTTCCAAGGGTACTGTGAGAAACAAATGTTTTCCCACGTTGCTTACATACATAGGCTTTCTTGTCCATGTGCATTCTTTCATGTGCTTTAAGATAAGTAGAGAAAGGGAAGGTTTTCCTACATTGCTCACATTCATAGAGTTTCTCCCTTGGGGGGAGTTTTCTGATTCATAATATGCTCAGTATTCTGTTGGAAGGCTTCTTCACACTGACTACCTTCTTCTGTTCATTGAGTCTCTCTAAAATTGAGCTCTTCTTTCTTCCTTATTTTTTGTAGTCAACTTCAGTATTTCCTTCTTCCTGCTTGTATTCCACAGATACCAGATGCCTCAAAGTTTCCAACATCACTTCTCTGTAGCGTTCCTTTTGAGAAAAACTTAGTAAAGTCCATTCTTCCAGAGTAAAATTTATGGCCACGTCCTCAAAGTACACAGTCCCCTTACCTTAGAGCTGTGTATTTTCGTACTTTCCATGGTGATCTCTAGCATCCTTTCATTTCAACTTGGAAAGACTTCCTTGACATGCTCTTTTTCATAGGTTTGTTTGCGGTTTACTTGGTAGGCCTAAACTCTTGGGTGCTATCCCTGGGCTCCTTTTGTTGCTTATTGTTTTGAAGGATTGCATTTTGTAATCTTTATTAGAGGGCCAGTGGTTTACAGGAAGCCAATTGTTACTGAAGCCTGCAGCTCACAAATAAACAAAGAACAGTTAGGAAACAGTCCAGCAAGGAAAGAAAGAGCAAAATCCATACCAACAAACCAATTCAGATCCAATGGAGAGCTGGATAGGGATGCCATGGTGAACCCAGAAGAGCCAGGAGACCGGACACAGGATGTGAACACGAAGACATGTGGCATGGAGTCTCTGTATATGTTTCAAACAATGAATGGACTGACTATGATTGCTTTGTGACTTTTCCTGTCTCCTGATAACTTGTTTCTAGGTTTCTTGAATTCCCTGATTAAAGAGTCCATAGAGCATGCATCTCAATTAATTAAAAAACAAAATTTGGTTCCTTAAAATGGAATCTCATTAAAAATACGTTCTTCTTAACACACTTAAACATAAATATTAAATAGCACTATGACTTTACTATATATAATAATAGAACACTAAAGGTAAATTAATTAAGCATGTCCAGTATTTTTAAAAAATTCAAGAAGAACCCCAAAGATTCTACACCCAAGTTACTGGAGCTGATCCAAAACTTTGGCAATGTAGCAGCATACAAAATAGACCCTCAAAATTCAATAGCTTTTCTAAAATCAATAGCATTATGCAGCATTGTGACAATAGCAGACAGATACACCGTAGCTTGGGGATAAGATCGATTAATTTGTAGTGCTACTAAGTAATATTTAGTAAAATATCAGTAAGATGTTATAAACTAGTAGTAATTCATATTACCTTGTTATTACCCGATTGAAATATAAGGTCCTAATCTAGGCCTGGTGAGATGGGGCGATCTGTTCTAGGGGAGGGAAGTGTCTGGTGGAAGGGTGGAAAGAGTGGAGGGGAAGGGCCAAGGGAGAAAGCCTGCCAGGAAACAGGCTTAGGGTTGGAAGCTACTTGCATCTGGGTCTTGGTATTGCAACATGAGCCTGACTCATTCTGAGTGACACACAGTCAAATCTAGTCTTTGTTCTTGGATGACTAGTTATGAACTGTGTGTAGCCACACACACAGAAAGGACTCAAGACAAAGTACTGTGACTTTGCTCAATATCTACCATGACACTCAATACCATTTTACAGATTTAGACCATAAGCTTCAGAGACTTCAGGCTTCCTCCTCAGATCAGTGGCATCCAGGAGAACAGATGCATATAGAAGCCCAGGAGAAACCCTCAGGTCTGGAAAAAAGCCGTGTGCCACACAGTATTACCAGAGAGGCCACAGAGCAAGGCGGCTCAGCCACACTGCCTTGCTATTTGGAGCTTCTCCAGTTAGGTCCAGACCTCATCTCTCCACCTGTTTATTGTGCTGAATGGCAGAGATACTGTGCTATCTGGAAGGAAGGCATTCGGATTGTAGGAACTGCAGTGGATTTGGTGGCCAGTATGTTTATCGCAGCACAACTCGTCATCTCTAAAACATGGAACCAACCTAGATGCCGCTCAGTAGACGAGTGGATCCGGGAAATGTGGTACATATACACAATGGAATTCCATGCCTCCATCAGAAGGAACGACACTGCACCGTTCATAAGGAAATGGAAGCACTTGGAAAAAATCATTCTAAATTAAGTGACCCAGACCCAAAGAAACATAAACCCTATGGTGTCCCTTACAGGGAAAAGCTAGTACAGGAATAGGCCAGTCATGATAGAAGACCAAAATACTCCAATATCTACACCCATTGGACCACATAAGACTATACAAAGTGAAATGAACCCCATGCTATGGAAACAAGAGTTATACCACTGTTGAAATTATTCTCAACATGCCATGTGAACTCATAGTATGCTTTTTTTTTTCTCTTTTTCCTTGTCTGTTTGTTTGACTCAGTGGCTTGTCTAGTTTTCTTTCTCTTGCAGTCCCTTCCTGAGGCTGTACCCTCGCTACAACTGTACTACATGCGAGTACCCTGGATAATGTCTGATATGCGTATTAGACCAGCAGGAAGGGAGAGGGAATACCAAACTCGAAGACAAAGAACAGAAGGACAACCCATTCAAAAAGCAACATTTAGAAACCATGTGATGTAAACCAACTGCACAACTCTTGGGGACAGCGGGGGTTGGGGAATTAGGGAGGACGTAACAAGTAGAACAAGAAATGTACTCATTGCCTATCCTATGAATCTGTAACCCCTCTGTATCACACATTGACAATAAAGTTTGTAAAAAGAAATGCAGTGCAGGCAAAGATCTTTTACATACTGATCTAGCACCAAACATGTATGTGGCGCCGGGGGGGGCGGGTAGAGTGTCCTAGTGCACCCAGGTGTTCACCATCACCAGGTACTCTGCACAGCTGCCTAGGCGTACAAGACATCAGCCCTGAACTGAGCCGGCTCTACCAGCCAGTAGGGCTCAAAACCAGACTTTATCCTAAAGCATGGCTGGGATGTGTGTGTGTACATAATTATATATATGCACACATATGTATATGATTGTAAACACACCCACTCATATATATGATTACACCCCCCGACCCCCCCAACCTCCACACACATTTCATGTATTTATCTTGACAACACGAAGAGCACTGCCATCACCTGAATTGGTGCATTGGAGATCAGCGACTCCTTAAACCATGACCCAAGCCCGTATGTACCAATTCTTGTCCAGTGAAGAAGGATATGGCAAAGAACCAGCCTACAACAGAATACACCCTAACTGGGGGGGAAGGGGGCACGGAAGGGGAGGAGGAGATCATTGTTGATGGGCCACACCTGTGGGCTCAGCCTTGGAAGGCAGAGACACCAGGTTCTATGGTTCAAGGCCAATCCGATATTCCCCTGGATACCCTGGCTCTAGCAGTTCTTCACTGGGGCTGTTTCATATCTAGACCTTCCACCTTGGTTCAGGGAAATACTGCCAAGTATCCTCTCCATAACAACCTTTTTGAGAGCTCAATTTCCACTCAATTTTAAGCCCCTCATCTACCCTTCTCTACTCACTGTTTTGATAACTTTTCTAGGTTTGGTTTCTGAAGACATTTCCACACGTGCTGCTTCTTATTTCCTTCCCTTGGCTTCTCTTATGAATTTAGTGGGTTAGTAGGCTGATATTTTCACACTGTGCAGGTATTTCTGTTCTTAATATCATCATAGCTTTATTAGTTCTGTGGTAATTCCCAAAAAAGGCTTGCCTCATGTCTGCCAACAGTGTTATATTTTCTTCCTTTGGTGTCATTCTCTCTGAGCCTTCTTTGTACCTTCTTGTGTTTAGTATTATATCTTTGCATCACCCTGGATCTCAGTTCACCTTCGGGATACAACAAGGCATCCCTGAGAAATGCTGAATCTTCTCTTTATCTTATTCTCAATCAGTTTGTCTACATGTAGGAAAAAGTAAACTGGATATTACCTTGGAATTTCATTTCCACATTCATGATAAGAACAATAAATACCAGGCCTCATCTATGACCTGCATACACACCCCTCTTGTGTACTTGCATTGAGCACACATAGCACACATTGCCGTATCCCTCATCAGCTCTGAATGGTGTATTATACACTGCAGTCCATTTGTGGTTCAGTGTAGGTGCAATTCCGCTTCCGTCTGGAGTAGCTAAAAGAATGCTGATGATATTGGTGCTGAAGAAGTCCATCGTGCTATAATAGATCTCTTTTCCTCCTGTTTTGGGTGTTGCTTTAGAATGCATGTGTTTTTCAAGAATCAAAGCGGGCTGAGGTAACTTGAATCCAAGTCAGTAGCTACTTTTAAATGTATACATTTCTGAGAAGCACTGGGTAAAGTTCGGAGTTCTCATGAGTTACAAGGGAATTAAATTGTATAGTATAATTGCTCAGTTGTAGGTGTTTTGACTAACGGATGTACATCTGTAACCAACAGAACCTCTGGCCCTGCTTGCTGTTCTCTTAACACATTTCCTTATAGGAAATTGGACTGAGGACTTCTTTTGCAGGTGAATAGTTCCCTCGTTTTCATAACATAGGATGGTCTCTGTGGGGCAGTTCAAAACATAAAGGCTACCCACTGGGTTTCGGTCCCAAGCCACAGGGCAATGGCAATGGTCGCTTGGTGATATTGAGGGCCTTCGTCTGCTCCTCTGTGGCATCCTACTGGGGCCTCCTCTCCTGACTTCTTCCTTGGCTTTGCACCCAGCAGTCTATTCTGGTTGTCTATAGTTATACAGCTTGCCCCCCCCCCCAAAACAGTCTGGAACTCACAGAAACCCCTCTTATTTACTCAGATCATAAGCCTGCAACCAAGTAGGTCCTGACACGGTGGCACAGATCTGTTTCACTGGATTTAGGCTGGGGCCACTCATCTGGGGCTCTTCAAACATGCCCACTCAGAAGGCTGACAAACTGTGTTGGACCTGTGTTCTGTCCACATGGGCTATCTACATGGGACTCCTTGAGCTTCCTATGCCATTTTTACCTGTTTGGTTTATCAAGTTTGTGGTTTTTTTTTTTTTTTTTGGTTGTTCGCCTTTTTCCTCTTTCCATTTTTTAAAATAATTTTTCTCTTTTGTGCTTTTGTCTTCCAGTACTCTTTTTTATTTCTCTCTTCACATTACCTTTCTTTAAAAATTAATTTCCTATGAATACACTTCCACTCTTTACTGCTAACTCTCCATTGTTTATCATGTTAACCTTGTTCTTTCTATTGATTCTATTTTTCTCCACATTTCCATGTCACTGAAACTAAACTAAAATAATCACACACACATACCCCCCACATACATTTTACTCTATTCTCTTTACTAAATCTAACTTACCCTCCTGACTTACTTCCAGGACCTGCACATTCCATTGACCCCTGGTTATTGGATAGAGGCTATCCCTGCTCAGTCCGAATGAATCTAAGGGGTTCAAAGCCTGCCAGTTCCAAAAGAATTTAATATAAGATCAAAAATTTCTCATAGGGTTGTAACAGTAAATAAGTAACTAGTGACCACAGGGCTCAGGATTGGTTGTTGCATAAAAGTTGTATTCTTTAGGAGCACCAAATCTAATTGTATATACAGGTATACAAGATATCTGTATATTATTGTGAACTTGTAAGATTTAAACAAGTGTGCTCGGTAAGGTCTGCTTTGGGTCTTAAATGGTACTCACAAGTGCTTGTAGATTGGCATTCCCAATCCAAAGGGCAGAAGAAACACAAGGAAGATGGCAAACAATGGAGTCTCATCTCCCACTCAAAACAAGCAGGAAGCAGAACAGGCAATCAAAGGCATAAAGGAGAACCCTCAAAATGATCCTCAAAGTCTACTGATAAAAATTATAAATGAGAAGTTTGAATCTCTTCAGTCAACTATTCTAGAGCATGAGGATTCAAAGCAAAAATTAATGGAGAATTTCATATGGCCTCCACACATAGAAAGATAAATGAACTTCAAGAGTCAAACGTAAAGATAGTCACCCAGGTAAAGGACTTGAGAGACAGCACTCAAAACCAAATTAATCACGTTAATGAAGTAAAGAAGGCCATGCAGGGCCTAAGAGATAATTATATCAAGAACATGGAAATCCTCAGGAAAGACCAGTCAGAAGGAAAAGAGATTCGAAATTTAGTAGCTACAGTCCCAACTAACTGAAGCAGAGGATTGAATCTCAGAAGCTGAAGATTCCCTAGAATCTAGAAGAGAGATAAAAAATCATTACACAAGCAATCCAATCGACAAAATATATCACTCCAGGAGCTCCAAGACACAATCAGGAAGCCCAGTTTAAGGCTACTAGGTATTGAGGAAAACCTGGAGAAAGAAGTTAGTGCAATAGGCAACCTATTTAACAGAATATTAGCTGAGAACTTCCCAAATATCCAGAAGGATAGGCCTATACAGATACAAGAACCATTAGAACCCCAAACGGACCAGACCAGAATAGCAAATCCCACTGACACATTGTGATCAAAACCGGATCAATAGAGTCCAAGTAAAGAATCATTACATCGATTAGGGAGAAGAAAACAGTCATATATAAAGGAAAAGCAATCAGAATTACCCCATCTCTCAATCCTAACTCTCAACATTAATGGACTTAATTCTCCAATCAAATGACATAGTCACATAAGTTGGATCAAAAATCAAGATCCATCTTTCTGCTGCAACCCCATGAGCATGTGCTTGTTCTGTTAGTGGAGGTGGTTGCCACTGATCAGTGCCTACCTCCCCCTCCTCCAGCCCAGCCCAGAGGCTGGCAGCCCAGAGCAGGAAGCTTGCCTGTGAGGAGACAGGAAAACAGAAAGGACGCTGCCACTCATGCCTGTAACTGAAGCTACTCAGGAGGCTGAGATCTGCGGACTGTGGTTCCAAGCCAGCCTGGGAAGTCTGTGAGACTCTTATCTCCAAAAACAAGAGACAAGTAGAAAGAAGAAGAAATAGAAGAGACAAATAAAAAGACAGAAGCAGAGCTGTGGCTCAAGTAGCAAAGTACTCACTCACCTTGAGCAAAAGGATACAGGCCAGTGCCTAGGCCCTGAGTTCAAGCCCTAGTACTGTCAGAAATTGAGAGATGAGTAGAGGGAGGGAAGAAGGAAGAAAGGAAGGAGGAAGGAAGGAAGGAAGGAAGGAAGGAAGGAAGGAAGGAAGGAAGGAAGGAAACTGAGCAGGCACAAGCTTGGTTTTAAGATTCATAAAGAGGCCTGGGAATATGGCCTAGTGGCAAGAGTGCTTGCCTCCCATACATGAAGCCCTTGGTCCAATTCCCCAGCACCACATATATAGAAAATGGCCAGAATTGGCGCTGTGGCTCATGTGGCAGAGTGCTAGCCTTGAGCAAAAAGAAGCCAGGGACAGTGCTTAGGCCCTGAGTCCAAACCCCAGGACTGGCAAAAAAAGAAAAAGAAGGATTTGAACAGTTTGCAAGGACACTTGCGGTGTAGGGGATTTGAAAATACAGAAGGTACTCCATGTCTTAGCCAAAGGATATTTTCTTAGATTGTTACAAAGTACAGGGGTTCCCAATATGCTCTTCTGTTTAAATTACATTTCTGTGCTTTTCTGTATATGTGGTTTTTATTCAGTAAATACTTGAGTTTAATTCATAAAATATTTACGATTGTCATTTTGTCTTTACAAAGCTTCATTCTGACCCCTTGGTAGGTACTTTGGATACAATGTTTCTGTCTCTGTCTACAAAGGCACTCATTGGAGGAGAAACCAGACAAGCAGATGTACACAAGGTCATTGATTGGGTTCGGTCCAGTGTGACTTCTTCCAGGTTTTTGAAGGAGAGAGGAAAAAGCAAATGTTTTCCCACAAAATGTATACTGAAATATATTTAACAACTTAAGCCCAATAAAAATCGAAAAAAGGAATACATGACTATTTATGACAATTGATCACATTCTACTCTTCCCATTCTACATCCCATTCTACTCTTTCCTTCCTATGGTTCCTTGCACATTTCTTTCTTCTGAAATATGCATTCCTAACTAAATGTTCATTATTATCTTTACATACTTTTATACTGCTTTCCAATTGAACATGTCAGTTGTGAGTACAATGACATTTCCTTCCTACTCCATGATTGATTATATGCTAACAATGGACTTGTATTGCCTTAGTTTTAAATTAGAATTATTGGCCCAAATAAAATGCCACATCATGTTCATTTCAAAAGGCATACTACGATTTCTAAATTATTAGTATTTTTAATCTTTGGATGGTCAAAATATTTCTGTTTCTATTAAGATTCATAGTTTATCTTCTTTATTTTAGTAATTTCATCACTAAAAATGGATTACTATTGATGAGTAAGACACTCATTACCCATTTAGAAGCAAGCAGTTAACACTGGTCACAACATAAATTCCCAACTATCCATTGTGGAGAAGTGAAAGTGCATTTTGGCCATCTGGAAAGAGAGCAAGTTATCTAGTCTGAGTAAGAAAGCTGAGATAAGTGAGAATTCTTACGACATCCTGTCAGTGTTGTGCAAATGTTATGGTCAATTGTAGAGGTGACATTCTGGAGTTGAAATTGTTGATAAAAAGACAAATAAAAAATGACACACAAAAGATTAATACCCACTTTAATGAGTTATAGAGTAAGCAAGGCATTCAAACTAGTAGCAAATGACCCAGATTAGTACATATCCCAAATCTCTAAATTTTACTACACTTTTGAACAACTTGTATAAATAAAACTAAAATTACCTTGATTTTCTGTATGGAATACTTTTTCTTTTTTAGTCTTTTAGTTGCCTACTGGTGGCTTCTGCTCAAGTTTGGGTCAATCTAGATGTCAAACTGTAATCTGACACAAGTGAGGGTTAATGAAGTTTTTCTTCAAAAGTAGAGACTCTAAATGAGGGAGGAGGTAATAAGTTGAACAAAAAATGTGCTCATTGCCTTACATATGAAACTGTAACCCCTCTGTACTTCACTTTGACAATAATGGGGGGGGGGAGTATGGAGTCTTCACTTATTGTAAGGTAACTCAGTCATAAGAAACAGAGAAGCCACATTTTGAGAGGTTGAATTGGGAGTCCATATTGGAAAGGTGGCAACTGCAGATAGGCTTTTGTCACAATGATCTGAAGCCTCTTGACTACTATTTGCACAGCCAGAAAATGGAGCCATGACTGGAGTAAAACATAGAAAGAGCAGAGAAACAATTCCAACAAACCAAGTCAGTTCCAACAGAGGGCTGAAATGCGATGCCATGGTGACTAGGGAGAGCCAGGAGACACAGGGCATGAGGCATGCCATTATGTCATCTGTGGTACTCTGAGCATAAATAGGGTCAAGTCATGGGGCAAGGTCACATGGAGCTTGAGAGTTTCTGTCCACCAGCCCAGAATGAAGCCTCAAAGAAATCTTATGAGGCAGGGGCTGTAACTTACTACAAATGGAACATGAATACTTGTCAGCGTTATTGCTGTAAAACTGCCCAATTTCCTTCTGCTTGTGGACCAGATCAAACCCAGAATGGCTATGCTTTGAGAAGGAACCTAGAGTGGGGGGGTGGGGATCCCCTGGAGCCGAGCGTGCAGCTTTCCAGTCTTGATGGCACAAACCAAAATGTTGGTTCATGAGATGGATACTGATTTTGACTTTATGGAATGGCCTGGTGAGTACATGGGAGTGCAAAAAGATATAGAGGATGGTCCATAGGCATGTAGGCAGGGATCCAGAAGGACATAGGGTGGCCAAAAGGAAGTAGAGGGGGCCTACAAGGACATAGAGTCAAATTATTGATTCATGCATCCCTAGAATGAGAATAGACTGGCCAAAACCTCATAAGGGTTCCCTATGGCATGGTCAGACAAACAGAGGACCTGTAGCTGAGAGTCACTCACTGGACATGGAGACATGGCATGGTGGATGTGTAGCCAGCAATGGTAAAAGCAAGAAGTCTGAGGTGATGTCCTCCAGCTTTTGGCGGATTGTTCCAAAAAGGGGCAGTCAGGGAGGCAAATTAACCCTCAGTAGACAAGAGGGAGGAGAGCATCTTGTGACTCCTGGCTCTGCCCTCTCCTAGGTTTTGGTGCCAGATGTAAGGTTTGTCAGAAAGGAAACCACCACATGGTTCAGGCAGAAAGGAGTTTATTGGTGGAGAGCAAACTGTCAGCTGGCACAAGATGAAGGTGTATGGAGACAGATGGGAAGGAAGAAAAGGAGAGAAAAAGAGCAAGAGAGGGTAAGAGAGAAAAGGAAAGAAAGGGAAAGGTTAACAGAGAAAAGGAAAGAAAAATGAAAGTTAGAGGTTGTTGGGAGCCGAGCTAGCAGCTAAGCTCATCCTGACCTCTGGCTGTGCTGTTATCACAAGGAATGTGGTAAGATTTGGCTTAATTGACAGCCAGCACTTACCAAGATGTTTTACTGTGTCCATAGGCGCCTGGTTTATGTTTACCATTCAGCCTTGTCTTGTTTTATTGCCTCCTGTTATTTACCGACCTAAAAGCTTTCTTATTTTCTTAAACTTTGGTAACCCTATGCCTTTCCCTGGTTCCCAAACTGCATAAAAGCTGGATGTTAAGAATAAACGGGGCTGCAGTCTTGAGTTTCAATCTCAAGGTGCAGACCTCCCGTACCCCATCTTTGTCTCTTGTCTTTTTTCTCTTGCCTTATTTTTCCTCTTCCGTATCCCTGCCGCCCCTCAGTCAGGATTTCTGTTCCCCTGCCGGCTGGCCCGGCAGGTTTGGCGCCTGGAACAGGGACTTGAAGGCCTGGGATCGACGGCAGGTGACCCCCGCTCAGGTAAGGACGTCCGAATGCTTGGGAAGGAGAGCGGAGGAGAGTGTATCGTCGGGAGTAATAAATTATGGGACAAGGTAATAGCCGCATGCTATACATGCAGGCCCCCAAAGGCATGCTTAATGCCCGGGCAGTGAAAGTTGGCCAATGTAACTTAGAACGTTTCTTTTATTTTATTGAGAAAGCATGCCCCCAGTTCCTGGAGGAAGGAACCAATAACTTAGAAACTTGCTAGAAAAAAAAAAAAAAAAGGGAACATTATGATGCAACTGGCCCTGAGAAGACCTCAGTGGATGCTATTATTCTTTGGTTTCTGGTCCGAGATTGCTTAGATCTTAGCCATGAATAGATTAAATTCGATCAGTCGATTGGAGAAACTGAACAGGGACCTGATGAGTGTTGCCCAGCTCCGGGAGCGTATGCTGCTGCCTGGGAAGAGCTGAGAAAATTAACAAGACCTGAACCCACTGAGCTAGACATTAAGGAAGACTCAGATGGCTCAGACTCTGAGGAGAAATTATTCAATAAGCCTATTAAAGATAGATTGACCTATGTTGAGACTATGTTAAAAATCAGTTATAGCTCTGTTGTCACAGCTTCATCCAGAACAACAAACTCCTTTAAAGGGAGTCCTGGCAGACTTACAGCTCTCCTAGGTGCAGGCTGCTAGCAGGGGGAAGGGACCTGAGGCTAGGGAAATGCTAACACCACTGAGGTAACTTCTCCTGACCCAGCGCTCTATTTCCATCCACCAGGACAGATTTGAAACCCCAACCAGGGTGAGTGACCATTAGCCTGGAGCTTACATTTTTCCATAAATCCACTGGGCTAGGTCAAGGAAATCAGCAATTGTGGGTGTTTGGAGATAACTGATCTCTAGTTCAGCTTAGCTGGTTGCTCGTCAAGTCTAAATTGTTTCAGGAAAGCTGCTCAAGTTTGAGCCCAATCTTATATATTTGGAATATTTTGCAGGACTTACCTAACTTCTATGAGCGCTCAGGCAGATGAAGTTCTCTCTGTCTCTTTTCCTGCCTCCCTCTAAACTCTGCCTGCCTGCCTGTGACATAGGATGGGTATCGATATTTGTTTAATATCTGCTTTAAAAGACTCAAAGAAAGGCTTTCTATTCTTGTTAGTGATGTTTAAGTTTTCGAGACTCAGTTAAATTCTGCTTGTTTGGCTAAATCATAAACTTTCTCTAGCATTGAGTACATGGTAGACAATAGGACTGGTTGGAGTGAAAGCCTGCCCATCCCCCAGGTGACAAGCATGCCAAATTCCTGGAGGCTGGGCAGGGACTTGGAGTCCTGTGACCTTGCATGTCAAAGGTGCCTTACAATTCAAATGCTGGAAGATGAAGGTGTCTTACTGTGAGCTCACTGTCTGTGTTCATGTCCTGTCTCCCATAAGCTCCCCTTGGGAGCTAAACTGGTTTCTCAAAATGTGGCTTTTCAGATGATCTGAAAATTTTGGTTTGCTGAAAAGGCTTTTTTTGTTTACTATCTAACCACGTGGTTCTAGAATATAGGCAAAATAATATCATTTGCCACTGGAATTCCAGAAAAACTTACATGGCCAATTAAAGAACAATTCTAAGCGCGCCCCAAAACGTGTGCACATTGTCTGTATGTGTATGTGTGTCTATGTCTATGTCTATGTGTTGGTAAAACTTAAAAACAAAAAAAAAACAAAACAGGTTTTAAGCCCAAACTGATATGTTTGGGAGCAAACAAATGTGTCTAAGAAAAACTCCAAAAGGTTTTAATATACAGCACGTGATATAAGTACAATGATGTACAACCAGTGTGTTATTCTTTATGTCTATCTATGCTGAGTCAAGTGTACATCTAATCCTGACAATTCTTTGGTATACACTAAGATTTTGCTTCTCCATTTTTTTTTTCTTTTTTCGCTGTGCTCTCATAAACTCTTTAAGATCAAGGGACCAGAGTCATTTTGAAATAACTGCACAGGTGTGACTATTAACCTAAATTTTCTGGAGCCAAAATTAACATCTTGCTTTATAGGATACAGGTTGACATGTGTGCTATCTGAGTGGACCGTGGCAGTCTATGGCTACAGAAAGCTGCCTCCACAGTAGGCTCCCAAACTGGGAGTTGTTTGTGACTCAGAAACTGCCCTGGCTGCTACAGAGAGCAGACTTGGTTGGCCTTCAATCTGTGTGGATTTTGTGACTAGAAAGATGGTTAAAGGCCCAAGCCTTCTAAAATCTGTTTAAAAATGCCCTTAACCAGTCTGTGTAGAAATTTACAGGCAACAAGCAGGAAATGTGACAGCCTATCCAGGGAACTCTACTAAAGAATTATCCAGATGCAAACCATCTCTCCTGCTGGCCTGCTAATTTGGGATGGAAGACACAGCCACTTCAGATCCACTGAAGCTGAGACTTTTATTGTTATTCATTTGTTTTCTCTTTCACGTGCCAGTAAGGTAAGGTTAAATAATATGATTAGATTTAATGGCACATGGACCCCATTCAGTCTGCTGTTCTTTAACTGTTACAGCAAAACTCTGGCAACTACTTGGTGGTCAACTTACAGGTAAACTCTACTCCTTTTGTTCTCCTGTTGCTTTAATTGGAAATAAAAAGGGCTTTTATGGCTAAGACTCTTTGGATAGTTCAAAGCCAGCCCAGGCAGAGAAAAATAAAAATCCCTTTTGGTCATATTTTGGGTCCTTATTATTTTACTAGTCAGAAATTACAGGTTAAGACTTCTCATTTACATACTTTGTATGATTTTCAAAATTTCTGGGAGATATTAATTGGCTTCTCCCTTATCTTAAATTGTCCACAGCTGAATTAAAACCCTTATTTGATCTATTAAAGGGGGACCCTGACCCTACATCTCCCAGAGAAATGACAACTAAAGCAGCCAAAGCCTTGAGCATAGTAAATTCTGCCATTTCTTCCCAACATGTAAATTATAGATTACTCAGCCCCTTGGGAAGCTTATATTTTAACTACACCTCATTCTCCAACAGTGGTCCTCTGGCAGAAGGGACCCCTTTTGTGGCTTTCCTTGCCTGCTACTCCTTCAAAAATATTAATTCCTTATTATGAATTGGTAGCCACCTTAGTCCATATGTGCCGTGTGGAATCTTGTAAGTATCTTGGACGAGATCCACAGGTTATTTACATACCCTACACTTTGCAGCAGCAAGGATGGCTTTATATTCATTGTGATTCCTGGGCCATTGCTTGGGCCAATTTTGTGGGCATAATTTCACATCATTGTCCCTCCAACAAATTAATTCACTTTGCCTCTCCTTACCATTTAGGGAGGGCAATGCTATTACAGATGAGGCTACCCAAATTTTTCTTTCTCAAATTGACTTGGCAAAGCAATCACATGCTGCCCACCATCAAAACAGTCGTGCCTTACGTCAGCAATTTCATATTACTCGTGAGGCAGCTCGTCAAATTGTAAAAACTTGTCCCAACTGTGCTACCTTCCTGCCTGTGCCTTCCAATGAGATTAATCCTCGAGGCTTAGTGGCTAACCATGTGTGGCAAATGGATGTTACCCACGTCCCCTCTTTTGGACGGCTCCGCTTTGTCCATGTTACAATAGACACTTACTCTAATTTTATTATAGCTACTCCTCTTAGCGGGGAAGCTGGCAAACATTGTATCTCCCGTGCCTTATGCTGCTTTGCTACTATGGGACTTCCTAAACATATTAAAACTGATAATGGTCCGGGATATGTTGGACGAGCTTTTCAAACTTTTTACAAATCTTACCAAATTGTTCATTCTACAGGAATTCCCTATAGTCCTCATGGTCAAGGAGTTGTCAAACGGGCCAACAGTTTGTTAAAACATCAAATTTCTAAATTAAAAGGGGGGGAACTATACCCCTTCTCTCCTGTTAATATACTTTCTCATGCTTTATTCGTACTAAATTTTTTAAATTTGGACTATAATGGCCTTTCTGCAGCACAGCGGTTCTGGGAAAAGAGAGAGCAAAGAGCTTTTGCTCAAGTTAAGTGGAAAGATCCTTTAACAAGTGCTTGGCACGGGCCCGATCCGGTATTGACATGGGGTCGAGGACATGTCTGTGTTTTTTCACAGGATGAAAATGATGCCCGCTGGCTACCTGAGTGTTGTGTTCGGATTGTGGAAACTCATCAGAACAGTACAAGCGCTGACCCACTGGGCTTACGTGTCAGATCCACCGATTGTGCACCCTGCGACCTGGGAGGGAGCTGAGGTGTTCGTCCATGTCAACAGATCAACGTATGGTACAGCTCCAGACCCTTTTGTCCAACACGTTAAGATGGGAGATTTTGCAGCTTCTGGCATTGGAACCCCTTTATGCTTTACAACTGACTCCAACAGTTATATTCCAGGCTGTACTGTAATGCAATCCATAAATCATAGAATTTGGCCTGATAATAGTCAAGTATATAAGAATGACTTCATTGCCTACTGGGTTTCCTGTACATGCCAGTTCTACCTCGTCCTTCATGATACCTCGCTACATCAACTCCTCTCAAATTGTAGAATCCACGGGAGAACTGCACCCCATAAAGTGTAGCCATGATCACCCTTTTATAACCAATATTTCAGGAACTAATTCTCAGCTGATGGACTGGTCTGGAGCGAATCTCACCAACAAGTTCAACCCAGGTCTGCGGTGGATGAATGGACGCCCTCAACGCCATGTCTGGATGTTAGTGGCTGCCCTGAGCAATATCTCCTGGCCCACTTCTACTTCTTTAAAGAATATTATGAGTTGTGTAACACCCCCTTATGTTATTATGTATGGACCTTTTAATATTTCTATAGGAGCCATGTATCTCAATGTTACTTGCACTAACTGTTCTTTTACAAATTGCTTGTATAGTGGCCTTACTGATTCTGCAATTGTTATTAAGCAACCACCATTTGTTATGCTTCCTGTAAACTTATCTGAAGCTTGGTATGAAGAAACAGGTATTCAAGTGTTAAAACATTTAAAAGAGCTTATGTGCCCTAGACGATTTGTAGGGCTACTAATAGCAGGCATTGTAGCCTTTATTTCCTTAGCTGCCTCTGCTGCAGCGGCCACTGTGGCTCTAACACAAAATGTGCAGACAGCTCACTATGTTAATCAGCTTGCTCATAATACCACGCAAGCCCTGCACTTTCAAGGCAGGATTGATGATAAAGTAGAACAAAAATTAGAAGCATTGTATGAATCTGTGCTGTCACTGGGAGAACAAATTCGTGCCTTACAAACTTTGCAATGGGTGTGCTGTCATGCTGGGTTTGACTTTATTTGTGTGACCCTCCATAAGTATAATGGGTCGAGCTATTCTTGGGAACAAGTTGTAGCACATCTAAATGGTATTTGGCACCATAATAACTTGTCCTTAGGTCTCTTTCAACTCCATAGACAAATAGCCGGACTAGAACAAGCTCCGCCTTTGGACTCTAAAGTGGCAGAAACAGCAAAAGAACTGTTTGAACAACTTCAACAGTATGTCCCTTCCTTAACTAACGTTAAGGGGCCACTAATGACATTGCTCGGCCCAGGGATACTTTTGCTGATGGCTTGCCTATGCCTTCTTTGCATTGTACGCATATTGCAAAACTCTTTCATGAGTTTAGCCAGCCAGCTGCATAAGGTCAAGCTCCAAGCAAATGAATTTCCCCCGAGAGGAACCGCAGCCAGAGACGGGTATGAGGCGGTGCCAGCCTAGACCGACCTAAGACAGGGCCTTCAGCACTGCTCTGAAGTTGTTCCCTAAGACGGGTAAGGCAGGCTGGGGTACCAACCCCACCTAAGACAGGCGGGTTCGCTTCTTTTAATAAAAAGACGGGGGAACTGTTGGGAGCCGAGCTAGCAGCTAAGCTCATCCTGACCTCTGGCTGTGCTGTTATCACAAGGAATGTGGTAAGATTTGGCTTAATTGACAGCCAGCACTTACCAAGATGTTTTACTGTGTCCATAGGCGCCTGGTTTATGTTTACCATTCAGCCTTGTCTTGTTTTATTGCCTCCTGTTATTTACCGACCTAAAAGCTTTCTTATTTTCTTAAACTTTGGTAACCCTATGCCTTTCCCTGGTTCCCAAACTGCATAAAAGCTGGATGTTAAGAATAAACGGGGCTGCAGTCTTGAGTTTCAATCTCAAGGTGCAGACCTCCCGTACCCCATCTTTGTCTCTTGTCTTTTTTCTCTTGCCTTATTTTTCCTCTTCCGTATCCCTGCCGCCCCTCAGTCAGGATTTCTGTTCCCCTGCCGGCTGGCCCGGCAGGAGAGGTGACTCGTGTTGAGTGGGAAAGGCAATAGGGATGACCAGGTGGATTGAATGTGACTCAGAGAAAGGGGAATTAACTGCCTCCAGGTGGTGCAGTTACCTAGGAAATGCAGGTTGGCACAGACTTGAATAGTTGGGGGTTATCTGCATGGAGCCCTCCTGCTCATGGATCTTACAAAGTTCAACACACCCCTTCTGTTACTTTAAAAAAATTTTAAACACATTCAAGGAATGCTTGACTGCATTCTCCTCCCTTCTCCACTTCATTCTTCTAACTCTTTCTCCTCAGTCCCCTCCCATACCTTTTATAAGTACCCATTTCCTGGTGCTTATCTTGTTGGGTTTTGTCCTATTCTTGTTAACAAATTATACTGCTTCAGCTCTCTAGAGAGTCGGTTATACTTCAGTTATTGATTTGTAACCTCTTGCACACCACCCATCATGTTTACTTATATGTTTATAGGGCATAGTTAACAAGCTAAATAGAAGAATATGTTTACCACCTATATGTTTGACAAGGGCTTAATATCCAGAATGTTAGGTCTGTCTGGGAGAACAGCCCCTTCCCCTTACTCTTCACCTGCCTGAAACCATTAATCACCTGACTGTGAATCAGCAAATGATTCTAGGCTCTGTGGTTACTTTGAAAAGTGCTGAGGTTATTTACTGATCCAACCTGGTTACATATTCCTTGAAAAGTGATAGGTCTCCCAGGCTCTGAGATCACCTCCATGCGTTCCTGCTTCCTGCCTTTCCTTATGCAATTGGGCTCAACAAGAGTCCCCTCCCTCGTTTTCTCTTCATCCTTCCCTCTGTTGCTGCACACTACCATCTTGTGCTGGTTAGAAGTTTGCTTTCCCCCTCAATAAACTCTTTTCTTCCTGAAGCATGTGGTGATCTCCTATTGCGAAACATTGTGCATAATGCCCTTAAGCTAAAGAAAAGTTTACCCTCAAAATTTAAACCTGCAAAGACACAACAACCCAATTAATAAATGAGGTAATGACTTGGAGAATTCTCAATAGAAGAATTAAAATGACCAACAGACATATGAAGAAATGGTCAAAATCTCTGGGCATAAAAACATGTAAATCAAAATGACACAGAGGTTCCACCTCTTCCCAGTTACAATGAATATTACCAACAAAACTGACAATAAGAAATGTTTGTAAGGGTTCAAAGGACTGATATACACTGCTAGCGGGGAAAGTAAAGTTGTTCAGCCTTTCTAGAAAGTAGTACAGATGTTCCTCAAAGACTAAGCAGAGATTCTTCCCTCCTATGACTCAGCATTCCACTCCTGGAAATTTACCCAATAGAACATAAACCAAGATATAGTATGGCCACAAGCACAACCATGCTCATCATAGCACTATTCACCACAGCCAACATATGGAAAAAGAAACCCCTCAGTGGAAGAAATGATTTAAAAAATGAGGAATAGATACACAATGGATTTTACTCACCCATCACAAAAAATAATATTATACCATCCAAAAGGAAATGGAAGCAATTTAGAAAATTGCATGAAGTAAAGTTAGCAAGTTCAAGAGAAACACAGAGTGCATGGTTTCCTTCATTTGTGATAGGTAGAAAGTGAATATAAATCTGAAGGTCAACACAGCCTTTTGCAACATTCATGGTTCAATCCACTTTGAAGAAATGGATTCATTCCTCACAAAAAATGAATTCTCAAAATTCACTTTACTAATGTTACAGCTAAAATATTTCATTGAATTGAACTGAGTTCGTAATTTAGCTCTCTTCTATCTAGATTTGGGACAAAAGCAGACAATTACCTAACTTAGTAAAAATAGAAGTTGGGTAATGTATCAACCATTTTTACAAGACTCCCAGCTCCCCCAAATTTACACATTTTCAGAAGAGATTAAAAAAGACTGAGTAAAAATGTTTAGTTGATCAAAAGTTGCTGTCATCATTTTAGTCATTTGTTCAAGAAAATGGAGGAGAAAGGAAAAGGAATAGGACAGGCTTGATGATCAACAGGAAAGAACTGTTTATTGAAGACCAACTAGGGGCACAGAACTTCTCACAGGATTAGAGGTTGTACTAGGGGATAAATTTGGGATCAGGCTTATATGGGGTCTGATCAAGAAGGAGAGAGTATTAAAAGTCCACTAGGTCTAGCATGTTGGTGTCTTTTCCTTGGGCCATCAATGGATTGTTTATAGTTGGGCTTAGATGAACTGCCCTGCCTGCATATCAAAGCAAGTTCACATATACTGGAGGTTTTGCCTGGTGTCTGTATGTTCCTGGGGAAATAGGGTGGGGATCGATTCTTCAATTTGTTTCAAACTGATTTAACTGTTGCAAATGAATTTTGTCTTGGTTTTCAAAATCATGACACATCAAAAAATGATCCTCCAGCATTTCTGCCTGAACCATGGCTTGGCAATTACCCAACAATCAAGTAATTGGATTGATGTTTTAATTAGCCACTTGGTTTCTTAAATAAGTTTGGTATCTTTGCCCTAGTTTTAAATAAGTGCACTAGGGTAAGCTACCACTTGCTTTTAAAAACTATAAACGCTAGTACATTGCCAGCACTGGAGCATTCAGGAAGCAATTGGTTTTCTATTATTACAAAATCTGTGTTTTGGACTCCACCATCACAAATCAAATAATTATACCTCTAAGTTCCTCCAAAACTTGCAATCCTATCCACTTGGGAGGCTAAGATATGACGATCATGGTTCTAGACAAGCCCAGGAAGGAAAATCTGTAAGACTCTTATCTCCAATTAACCAGCAAGAAGCCAGAAGTGAAGCTGTGACTCAAGTAAAAGAGTGTCAAACTTTACTGAAACAAACTGATATCACCCAGTCTCCTATTTCAAGCCCCAGAACTACTGCATACATACAAAAATTATAGAAATAACAAATTAACATTACCATGTCTCACAAAGTAGATTTTAAGTATCAATGTACACACTCCATTGTATGAAAACAAGTTTCTTTCCTTCCTTTCTGTCTCTCTGTCTCTGTCTCTTTCTCTGTCTCTGTCTGTCTGTCTGTCTCTCTCTTTCTCTCTCGGTGTGTGTATGTGTTTTAAGGATTTTTAACAATGAATTAACAATTAAGAGTCAGAGAACAGCCCAGTTCTAGTGGCTTGTGGTATAACTGTAGCTAGTCAGGTGGTAAAGATTGAAAGGATTAAAGTTCAAGAACTCTGAGGAAAATATTCTTGAGAAACCATCTTGACCAATAACTGGAATTCAAATTGTAAAGTGCTCCTGGCTTAAATTGTCAAAAGTCAATCAGGTCACCTGGTGGGCTAAGAGATTAGATAACCACCTTCTTTCCCCAGCTGAAGGTATTCAAAAGGTAAAGTGAGAATTTAAAATGCTCCTGTCCAATTTGGGCTAAAGACTCAAGTCAAGTACTGGATGGCCTTAATTTAGCTCCAGGGGACCCCCACCCAGCTTTCTTCAACCAAAAACTATTTGGTATCCTAAAATGCCTAGCTACAGAAGCAAGCCCTGGTAAATGTGGCCATATAATGCCAAAGTCATTTGTTAAAAAAAGTTTTGTCTTAAATCTCGGTGATTTGCCAGATTGGCCAAAAAATACCTCTTACTACTGGAAAAAGTACGGCCCATATTTATTTTGTCTAGGATCCTTTGTGCAAATGTATGTGAGTGTGTGTGTGTGTGAGAGAGAGAGAGAGAGTGTGTGTAAACATATTCAAGTTTAAAACTGTCAGTATGATGTAAAAAAAGTTGAGGTCAGTTCAAATTCCAAAAAGGTCATGACGTTTGGGTGTTCCCAAATATTTTAAAGGATTTTTGCATTGCTTTAAAGAGGAATTATAGTTTAAACAAAAAATTTCTTTAATTTGCAGTTGCAAAATACTGATATCTTAATGTGTTAGGCTGTTTGCACAATAATCAAGTTATCTGGCTTAGCAAAAGGCAATGGGAATTTGAAATTTATTTCCCTCCACTGTTTATAAATTTGAGGCTAAATGTCAGAAATTTGGATATTATGTTTATGACTGTTAAAGAACTGCTTTGTGTTTCTCAGAGAACAAAAGGAAAGGGCAGGAAAATTTAGGATGGGCTTGTGTGCCTATCTTGAGGGTTGAGAGGTGAATTGGCAAGGTGCAGCTTAGCTGGCCCATGCATGGTGAAGCAGGCCCCAGGTGTGAGTTAAAGGAGTAAGACATAAATTTACACTTTTGTGAAGCTGAGCATCACATAGATTGGGAGCTTTGAATGGAAGGAATGCACCCAGAAGAACTGTGTCACCAGTGAACACCTCCAAAATGTATGCCCAACAAGAGTTTTTCAAAGACATGTAAGTGAAGTTTTTCTAGGAATAGAAATTTTTGAAGGACTGGAATTCTCAGAATTCTCAGATTTGGGGCATGGGCACTGTCCCTTGCTTCATTTTGCTCAAGGTTAGCTCTGTACCACTTGAGGCCCAGGGTGACTTGTGCTTTTTTTCTGTTTATGTAGTGTTGAGGAATCGAACCCAGGGCTTCATGCATGCAAGGCAAGCATTATACCACTAAGCCATGTTCCTAGACCCAACATAGAACTTTTTAAAGAGTAAAGTAAAAGGAATTTTGACTAAGAAGAATAGCAATGCAGAGACAGGAAGATAATCTACTTTAAAATTTAGAAAAGCATCCATAAACCAGATATATAGGAAGCTGAGGTCTGGTGATTAGGGTTTAAAGCCAATCTAGACAGGAAAGCTAAGAGAACCTTATTCCCACTTAAGCATCAGAGAGGCCAAAGTGGAGCTGTGCTTCAAGGATTAAAGCACTAGCCTTGAGCATGAAATGACAGGGACAGTACCCAGGCTTTAAATTCATGACCCAAGACTCAAAGAAGAAATTTTAGGGAAGTGATTTAGAAAGCACAATTGGAAAATTAATGACAGTTAAATAGTCTACTGGAAGTGATTGTATAAGTGCAGATTATGAAGAATGAAACAAAAATACATAGAATGAATTTCAGAGTTACATTGTTCTGATTGTAACTTGTGATTGTACCATTACTAGAGAAATGAGTAAGTGTCACTTAGGCATTGAATTGATGCTAACCATATAAACTAACATCAGATGGAAAAAATGGAAGGCAAATTTAGTCTCAACCTTGCATATATTTGATTGTACATGTAAATTTCATGTTTAATTTATGCCAGTGTGCATTTTGTCCCTAAAGTTGTGCAGAACATTTTCTATCTGGCCTCAACAAGATGATGTAGCACTTGGGGACAAAGATGCAGCCAAGGAACCCTGAACTGGAAGTCAAGACGGAGGAGACTTCCACAGCCACCATTAGCTTCCCTTTGTCACTCGGGTTGACAGGCAGGTAAGTGATCCAGACACTGCAGAACACCAGCATGCTAAAAGTTAGGAACTTGGATTCCTTGAAGGTGTCGATCAGATTCCTGGCCAGGAAAGTCACAGTGAAACCGGGCAGGGCCAGGAAAACTAGGTATCCCAAGACACAGTAGAAAGCAATGAGAGAGCCCTTGTTACACAGGATGATGATGTGACCATTTTCTAAGTGTGTATCTGTGTCAATGAAGGGAGGTGAAGTCCCTCGTCAGAGTACACAGTCACCTAGATCACCTGGAGTACAGATGGGAACGATGAAGTTAGGAGCCCCTGACACCAGCAGCCATCTCATCCTTCTCCCTGGGAAAGTGATCTTGAAGGTCAGAACCACAGTAACTGTATTGGCCAAGACCACAGAAACAGACGCAGTGAATGCAACTCCAAATGCGGTTTCTTGCAGAATGCAGCAGACTGTGGTGGGATGGCCAATAAGGGAAAGGGATAGAGAAGGCAAAAGATGAGTAAGATGAACAACATCTAGCTGAGTGCCTGGTTATTAGCTTTGACAATACGGTTGCTCTGATGTTTCACAAAGACTCCAAGAACAACTGCTGTGTGTGTTGATAAAGAGCCAGGCTGTCTAAGGGCATCCCCAGGGTCTTTCCATAATCAAGAAACTTACAGCTCTTTGGAGGCATTGGCTTCTCTGTGTGTTGGCAAACTGATGATATATGCACTTCACACACTGCTCCATGTGTGCTGAGGAACTCAAATAACCATTAGGCCCTTTTCAGAACTTCAAGGAAATAACAAAAGTATACATAGAAATCATTCCATCCTATCAATACTTATCATAAAAATAAATATTACCAAATATTACCAGACCTGTTCAGTATTATTTTATATCTTCATGTTATCCTAACACATTCTCACATTTTCTTTTTTTTTTACCAATAGTGAATATCAAACATACTATTGATTGCCCTTTCTAATATCCCAATGCAATTTTTCTATACATGTCATGCTGCCATAATTTTGTTACATTGTCTGCACTAGTCAAACCACTCCTCGAAAATTGTGCATAGTAAACCTGCACCTCTCTAAATCTCTCTGTGCAAAATAAATCAGAGCCCTGTAGCCTTTCCTTGCCATTGTTATATTTGTCACACCTACTTACCTGGAAGGGGCTGTCAATTGAAAATCAAATCAATTTTTGAAGACCTAATCCTAATCTATGAAAAAAAATGTGTTCCTGCTTCTTCCACAGAACTCAACCCACAGCACTTGCTCTGTTGAAAGAACACTATTTGGAAGTAGGATATACAGTTATGCAAGATTTTCTTTTTTTTTCTTATTTGTTGTAAAAGTGATGTACAGAGAAGTTAGAGTTTCATACGTTAGGCCTTGGGTACATATCTTGTACTGTTTGTTACCTCTTCCCTCATTCCCTCCTCTCCCCTCCCCATTTACCTCTCCCCCCATGAGTTTTTCAGTTGGTTTACACCAAACAGCTTCGCAAGTATTGCTTTTGTAGTTATTTGTCTTTTTATCCTTTGTCTCTTGATTTTGGTATTCCCATTCACTTTCCCAGGTCTAATACCAGTATATACAGTTTCCAATATACTCAGATATGATACAGTGATAGTGCTGGTACAACCACAGGAAGGGGATATAAGAGGATCATCAAAAATAGAAGCTACGGTTTCACATGGCATGTGGAAAGTAATTACAACAATGATATAGTAGTCATTTCCATAACATGGAGTTCACTACATTTAGCATTATCTTATGCATTCATAAGGGCATAGCTATTAGGCTCTTGTGATCCTCTCCTGTGACTAGTCTAAACCTGTGCTAATTATTCCCTATGACAGAGACCACAGAGTCTGTGTTTCTTTGGGTGTGTCTCACTTCACTTAGTATAAGGTTTTTTAAGTCCTTGCTTTTCCTTATGAATGGGGCAATGTGATTCTTTCTGATAGAGGCATAAAGTTCCACTGTGTATATGCGCCACATTTTCCTGATCCATTCGTCTACTGAGGGGCATCGGGGTTGGTTTCATGTTTTAGCTATAACAAATTGTGCTGCAATGAACATTGTTGTGCTGGTGGCTTTAGTGTGTTCTTGTTTGCTGTCTTTTGGGTAGATGCCCAAAAGAGGAACTGCTGGGTCATAGGGGAGCTCTATGTTTAGCTTTCTGACATATCTCCATACCATTTTCCAGAGTGGCTGAACCAGTTTACATTCCCACCAACAATGATGTAGGGTTCCCTTTTGGCCACATCCCCTCCATCATTTGTTATTGTTAGTTTTCTTGATAATGGACATTCTTACTGGGGTGAGGTGAAATCTCAATGTTGTTTTGATTTGCATTTCCTTTATGGCCTGTGATTTAGAGCACTTTTTCATATGTCTCTTGGCCATTCTCATTTCCTCATCACAGAAGTCTCTTTTTAAGACTTTAGCCCACTTGTTTAGGGTGCTGTTGGTTCTTTGCGGTTCTTATTTATTGTCAAAGTGATGTACAGAGAGGTTACAGTTTCATGCAGTAGGCATTGGATACATTTCTTCTAGTGTTTTGGAGAAATTTAATTTTTTTAGTTCTGCATATATTTTAGATATGAGGCCTTTGTCTGTTGTATGTCCAGTAAAGACCTTTCCCCAATCTGTGGGTTTTCTGTTTATCTTGTGGGCTAGGTCCTTTTCCCTGCAGATGCTCTGTAGTTTGATGCAGTCCCATTTGTCCATCCTTTTTTTGATTTGTAATATTTCTGGGTCTTTGTTAAGGAAGTTCCGTCTGTGCCAAGGAGCCCAAGTGTTTCTCCTAATCCTTCCTTTAGTGTTTTCAGTGTATCTGTTTTAATTTCATGGTCTTTGATCCATTTGGAATTGATTTTGGTGCAGGATGATATATTAGGATCTAGTTTTAGTTTGTTGAACATGTTGAACCAGTTTTGCCAGCACCATTTGTTAAAGAGGCGATCTTCTTTCCAGACGATTTTTTTTTTAGCACCTTCATCAAAGATTAAGTTGGGATAGTTCTGCGGGTTCATTTCTGGATCTTCAACTCTGTTCCATTGGTCTTCAGGCCTGTTCTGGTGCCAATATCAAGCTGTTTTTATTACTATAGCTTTATAATACAGCTTGAAGTTTGGTAATGTTATTCCTCCAGCACTGTTCTTTCTGCTTAGGATTGTTTTTGCTATTCTGGGTGTTTTATTTTTCCATATGAATTTCTGGATTGCCTCCTATATTTCATTATAAAATGGTGTTGGGATATTAATGGGTATTGCATTGAATTTGAAGATAGCCTTTGGCAATATTGCCATTTTGATTATATTAATCCTCCCAATCCAGGAGCATGGGAGATTTTTCCATTTCCTTAGTTCTGCCTTAATTTCGTTTTTCATGTTTTTAAAGTTCTCATCATAGAGGTCTTTCACTTCTTTGGTTAAGGTTATTCCTAAGTACTTTATGTTTTTTTTAGGCTATTGCAAAAGGAGTTGCTTTCCTGATTTCAGCCTCGGTCTTCGGGTCATTAGCATATAGAGATGCTGTGATTTTTGAGGGTTTATTTTATCTCCTGCTACATTGCCAAAGTTTGGATCAGCTTAAAATATCATACACCATGATCAAACTGGATTCATCCCAGGGATGCAAAGTTGGTTCAATATGTGCAGTCAATTAATGTAATCCACTACATCAACTGGAGCAAGGTAAAGAATCACATGGCTATATCTCTAGATGCAGAAAAGGCGTTATATAAAATCCAGCACCCATTTATGATAAAAGCCCTGAAAGAAATGGGATTCCACGGAACACTCCTGAATATAATAAAGGCAGTCTATGATAAACAGCAAGCATAATTCTTAATAGTAAAACACTAAAGACATTCCCTTTAAAATCAGGAGCTAGACAGAGATGTCTGCTCTCTCCCCTCCTCTTCCACATACTTCTAGAATTCCTAGCCATAGCAATTTGGCAAGAAAAAAACATAAAGGGGAACCAGATAGGAAAAGATGATCCTATACCTAAAGAACCCCATAGACTGTACTCCAAGCTACTAGATTAACCTATATTTATAGGTGATTCAGCCTGCATTATTTTGTAGAACTATTGTAAAAATTAACTCAAGTAGAAGGAAAATTTTTCTTTTCACATTCTGTGTCCCACAGTTAATCCTTACAATACTAGAGTTGTGTGAACTATTCTCTGTTACAAATGAGCAAATAATTTCTCAGAGGAATAAATTGTTGATTTAAAGCCATAGGGGTCATGGCTTATGGAACTGGCAGAAATCTTGTTCTTGCCATCAAGCTATCCTGTACTGCCTGTTACTAAAAGAAACAATCAAAAAACAACGATATGATATTCTACTGAAGGGCAGAGTCAGTTTTGCATTAATTTTTTAATTAGTGAATTGGCCCTTTTCTATGTGTTTTCTTTCCATTTATTCTGTGAGAGGATGTGCCAACAAGAGATAGCACAGCATGGTGTTCTGTACTGCTACCTGAAGTTTTCCTAAGTCCAGGCAAGCTTTTAATTCCAAGATCATGTTAGCCCATAGTTGAAATTAAAATAAGCCCGGTGCCAGTGGCTAAAATGTACAATCCTAGATACTCAAGAGGCTGAGACAGGAGGATCACAGTTGGAAGCCAGCCCAGGCAAGAAAGTCTTTGGGACTCTTATCTCCATTTAACCACCAAAAAGCCAAATTTGGAGCTGTAGCACAAGTGATAGAGTGCTAGTCTTGAGCAAATACGTTCAGGGACATCCAGGCTCTAAGTTCAAACTTTAGGACTGGCTCCAAAGGAAAACTACAACAACAGCAAAAAGATCAACTTAAAAGAAATAGAACAAAAATCCAGCCTGATGCACATGGCTAAGGATCTATTGTCCTTGATACTTCCATTATTAGGTGACAGCTAATCTATTTGTATATTCAGAGAGGCAAATATTCTCAGAACAGTCAATATTGACTTGTTGAAAGAGTCATCTCTGCTTAGTTTTTATGAATGGAAAAACTTTAATTTAAAAAATTCAAGTAGCAAGCTTGTGATGGCATTTAGTTATAGTCCACATTTCAACTAAATCCACTCCTTCATATTTAATAAGAAATGTAAATATAGTATTGACCCCCTAAAAAGAAAAGAAATATAAATGAATATACTAGATTAGTATTGTAGGAAATATAGCATGATTCCTTAGTCAAAACTTCTGTACAGCTTCTGAACTCCATTAGAGTTTCTCATGTAAACATATGCATTTGTATATTGTGAGTGTGTGAGTATTGATGCAAGGGCATATGCCAGTTGAGGTATCCAGTTAATTTTCTTCTCTGTGGTTCTCATTATTCTCCATAGCTCTGTTCTCTGTAGCGTACCACTTTTCTTTGGGGAAAATCAAGTTTAGTTCTGTGGGCCTCTGGTCACACTGCTTTCTTTAAGGACATCTTATATAACACATGTGGCCAAATTGTTACTACTGAATTCACATCCGCCTGCCCAAGTGAAGGTTAATAGATTCTTATATTTTCTCTATAAGGCACTTTGCAGCCTTCCTGCACTTAAAAGTATCAGACTGAACCTAAGCACTACAATAAATTGAACACATTTCAGAGGTGAACTCACCAACAAAAAGGCACAAGAAATACAAAAACACATGACCCTATACCACAAAAAAGACAGTATGAAAGTGAAGCAGTGAGGCAAAAGCTTACCTTTTTTTCACCTGATTTTGGGAATGTATATGTTGGTTAACTCATATTTTTCATTGCTCTCTGCAAGTCTAAAAATGAAAAATGCAAAATCCCATGAGTATTCATCTTGCAATTATATATTTGTGTTAGTATGTGGGTGAATCCACAAATGTGAAATTGATAAATGAGGAAAAACTTTGCATACATGTATTTCTGCATACACATGTGCATATGCACATGTGCATGTGTGTGTATAGGAATGTATTAAGATAATGTTGAATTATGGTTAATATTTTATTTTTCTATCAATATTATGTAAGGAAGCATTATTAAAATGAAGTTAGACATGATTACAATAGCGTTGTTTAGATGCAGAATACTCAAGCATATAACCTTACTTGTTTAATACATTACATGTCTTTGATTTAATTTTTATTCATATACTAATTTTGTGTAATTGTCTAAGATGATTTCTTCAACTCAGTCTTTGAGGAAGTTTTGTGTTTTTTTTTTTTTGTTTGTTTTTTTTGCCAGCCCTGGGCCTTGGACTCAGGGACTGAGCACTATCCCTGGCTTCGTTCTGTACAAGGCTAGCACTCTGCCACTTGAGCCACAGTGCCACTTCTGGACATTTTCTACATATGTGGTGCTGGGGAATTGAACCCAGGGCTTCATGTATACAAGGCAAGCACTCTTGCCACTAGGCCATATCCCCAGCCCCTCTTTGAGGCAGTTTTGAAATGGCATTCCTAGGATGAAAAGGTAACTGTTTTGTAAGAATTTTTGATCAAATCAAATAGACCTCCAATCATCTTTCTTTTCTCTTATACTTGTCACATATCTTGTCCAATTCAAGCTAAAAGGCCAGTACAAATATTGCTCTACGATGTGGATTCAGCATCTGTATGTCACCCTAGCCAGCCTGCCATAGATGATGCCCCAGTATCTTGTCATTTCTTTTACTATGAAATGCTCCACATGATCGAGCAAGTTCACAGCTGTGAGGTCATTCATGGAGACTTTAAGCCATAAAATTTCATCCAGGGAAACAGGCAAGTGCAATGAGACAGGCCTCCTTCACACTTCTCTAGTAGCTTTTGCAGTTTGTACTAATGCATCTTGGTCCTTGTTTTTGTTTAATCTAGATTTTTGGAACATAATGATAATGATTTAGTTGCTGTCTTGGTGCTGATTGACCTGGGGCAGAGTATAGATATGAGACTTTTTCCAAAAGAAACAACATTTATGGCCAAGTGTGGAACTTCTAGTTTTCAGTATACAGAAATGCTCAGTAACAAGCCATGGAACTACCAGGTATGGAAGTAAAAGAAGAGCTTCAAAACATTTTCCTATAGCTCTCTCATTAGATGTTCTAAGTGAATTTGGAGTGCTATTTAGTGTGAACTGGTGTTTTGAACAGATGAAGGAAAGGTCTGTGAACCCTTCAAAAGGAAATCATGCTTCCAGGATCCAGCTTGATCTGTAGATGAGAGCAGCTTGGTGTCCTTTCAAGGCCAGGATTAGCCGGGAGACCCAGCCTACTGACCTTAGGCAGAATTGAGTTGGTGCTGCATGCCCCTTGCTATTCTCACAGGCAAGAAGGTGGAACTGATGGCTATAGATGGTGCCACCAGATGTCCTTACAGATTAGTGCATACAAAAGATTGCTAGAAATGGATTACTGTTATCCTAAAGGAATGCTTCAGAACTTCCATCATGGGTAGCCACCAAGTAAAGAGAATACTGACGAGGACAAATGTAAAGTTTGAAGCTAAGGTAAGCAAATCTGCTACCCAGGATCCACGTGGGTCGAAACTATGGCTTTTCAGAAGCCATAGTTAGAAGGGGCCAGGATGGGAGTCTGGATTCTATCTGTGACTGCCAGTGGGGCTTGCTGCTATTAATCTAGCATCTCCTCAGGCCTAGAGGGGAACAGTCAGTCTGTTATTCCACAGAGTTGGGGCACAATGGAGGGTTCTTTTCAGTTATAAACACATTGTATACCCAGAGGCCCTGGAGCAGTCAGAAAATAACCACCACAATCCCAGGGGAGGGAGTTGGAACTCCCAAGATGAGGGATTAGACAATTGTATTTGCCACATGTAACAGAATAAAAGACTTGGGAAGAACATTAGGTACAGAAGTACAGAGCTTTGGCAGGGATCACCTTGGGAGGCAAGGCCATTGATCTCCCAAGGTAGCTTCAGGCAGGGCCTAGACAGGCAGTGGGGCAGCTCAGCACGTTTCAGAAAATCTTTTAAGACCCATGGTTATATAACTTAGCACCCAAGTTAAAGTCACATCTTTATAGGCTTTATAGAAGCAGGCAGGCAGGCAGGCAATAAGGCAGGTGGGAAAGCGGGAAGGCAGGAAGGCAGAAGATAGACCTAAGTCTAGGTGTCTAGTGATGCTGGTGTCGTTCTGGGTTTTCCAGGTGGGGGCTGGCTGTGGGTTCCGACCGATGTTGTGCCTTGCGAGCCATGGGGATGTGGAGTCTGGAGATTTCTTTCCACATTCTGTCTCAGATGCTCAGAGCAGCAAGCATGTCAACTAGGTGGATTCACTTCACAGAAGGCGGTTGCCGTGCTCCCCCTGCTATAACTTTATTCTTTATTCTTTTGCCAAATGAATGAGTGAACTTCCCTTGTGCATATATATATATATATATATATATATATATATATATATATATCAGAATATTTTTTGTTGTCGTTTTTCTTTATTTGTTTTGTTCTTTTTCTAGAGCTGAAGATAGAACTCTGGGGCTTGCACTTTCCAGGCAGGCACCTTTCTGCTGAGTTAATCCCCAGCCTCTCATTTTTGTTTTTAACAGAATGGGGTGCTTGGCATGTCTGAGCCCCAGGCTCTGCAACTCTATCCCTCCTGTGATGTCTAGTTACTATCTATCCTTCCTCCAACTGAAGAATTGTTGTTCTCTCTCTCTCTCTCTCTCTCTCTCTCTGTCTCTCTCTCTCTCTCTCTCTTCTCTCTCTCTCTCTCTCTCTCTCTCTCTGTAGGATAGAGACACTTTGGGGGCAGTGATTTCCAGGTAAGGACACTATGAAGCCTGCCATCAAAAAGACCCTTAGAACTGAGATAAGGAAGGCAGGGGCCCAGGTTCCCCTCCCTCCCTTCAGGAAGGCATGCATTCTGTCAGACAAATATTAATTACTGGGTGTTGAGAGGATGAGAAATGCATCCCTCTGGAATGAAGGAATGCATTCTGTTGTCTCTCTTTGAAGCAACGATGGCACTTCTTTGTCAAGTTATTTTTTGTTTGTTTGTTTGTTTTGTATTGTTTTTTGCCAGTCCTGGGGCTTGAACTCAGGGCCTGACCACTGTACCTGGCTTGTTTTTGCTCAGCTAGCCCTCTCTCTACGGCTTAAGCCACAACACCATTTCTGGCTTTTTCTATATATGTGGTGCTAAGGAATCAAACCCAGGTCTTCATGTATACAAAGACAGCACTCTATCACTAGGCCATATTACCAGCCACGAGTTATCTTGTCTCATTTCTCCCCAACTGACATTGTTCCTTTATTAAGTGAAGTAAGTCCATGAATGAATATCTGCTATAGTGGCTGTAAGCTTACCACATCTCAATTGCACTAATCTACTCAGTGGCTACATTTCTCCAAAAAGGACTTTGTGCCCATAATTTAATTGTTAATTAATTAATTTTCCCCAGTCATGGGGCTTGAACTCTCGGGCACTGTCGCTAAGCTTATTTTGCTCAAGGCTAGCACTCTACCACTTTAGCCACAGTGCTACTTCTGCCTTTTTCTGTGTAAGCGGTACTGAGCAATCAAACCCAGGGTTTCGTGCATGGTAGGCAAGCACTCTACCACTAAGCCACATACCCAGACCCCTTTCTTCCTTTCTGTCTCATTGTTTGTCTCCTCCTTTCCCACACCTGCCCATCAAACAAATTGCTTGTAGATCCCATAATTGTGTGTGTGTGTGTGTGTGTGTGTGTGTCATGTGTGTGTTTGTGTGAACACAGATGCCAGAACTGGGTTGGAACCCAAAGGCTGGTCATTCTCCCTTAGCTTTTTCCCTCAAGGTTGGTGCTTTGCCAGTTGAACCACAGCTCCACTTCTTGGCCGATTTGCTGGTTCCTGGGAGATAAGAGAGAAGGGCAGAGTTTCCTGCATCATCTTGCTTTGAAGCACACTCAGACCCTAGCCGCCTGGGGAGCTTGGATGACAGGCTTGAGCCACTGACACCAGTTTAGAGCTTTATTATTGTTGCTATTGTCTCATTTTTTCCCTAATGTGAGTGAACCAAAAATCTTGCCTAGAGTTCTGTTGTGTGTGTGTGTGTGTGTGTGTGTGTGTGTCTGTGTGTGTGTGTGTGTGTGTGTGTTTTGGTTGGTTGTGGGACTTTGACTCAGGGTCTCAATGCTGTCCATTAGCTCTTTCACTCAAGGCTATCACTCTACCACTTTGAGCCACAGTTCCACTTCTAGATTCCTGGTGGTCTCACAGACGTTTTTGTCCAGGCTGACTTTGAATTGCATTCTTCAGCTCTCAGCCTTCTGAGTGGCTAGGATCACAGGCATGAGGCAGAATGAATTTTGAGCCCTAGTGTCAAGTGTAAGCAGGATATAAGGTGCAGAGAGGCAGGGAAAGCTCTTACTGCACTATGAAGACAATAAAAACCAAGAAAAACTTCGCCCTCTCACATGGCACACTGTGGCAAATTTCCTCCCTGTTCCTACATTGATCACACAGCCAAATTAGCCTTGGACCAAAGATGAATAGACACAATTTTCTTACTTTTTCTAGGATTGAGGGAGAAAATTAGCTAGCAAAAAGCAGCCCCTTGGAGAATAGAAGAACTTGGCAGTGAGGCAGCAGACTTAACTAAAGGAAGCAAATACAGTTGATTTTATTCTTGTGAAACAACAAACAAAAACAAAAATCATATCCTTGTGCTGATCAAATAGCACACACAAAAGACTATGTTAAAGGAAGGGGATACAGAGCTGGGTGCTGATGGCTCACACCCGTTATCCTAGATATGAAAGAGGCTGAGACCTGAGGATCATAGTTCAAAGCCAGTATTGACAAGAAAGCCCTTGAGGCTCCTTATCCTAAATGAACCACCAAAAAAAAAGCTCTAAGTGGAGCTGTGGCACAAAGTGGTAAAGTGCTGGCCTTGAGGGGAGAAAAGAAAAGAGCTCAGGGATAGCACCCAGACCATGAGTTCATTTCCCAGGACTAGCATCAAAAATAAAGTTTTATATGAGACCCGTGTAAATCCTGTGGCCAGCCCAGTCAGTGCCCATTACAGGAACAAGTCCCAGGACATTGAAAGGGGTTATCTTCTTTAGGAAAACACCACCACTCTACCTTTTTTCTCAGTCATGGGACTTGAACTTAGGGCCCGTTGACTGTCCCTGAGCTTTTTTGTGCAAGGCTTGCACTCTTCCACTTGAGCCACAGCACAACATCAGGTTTTCTGGTGGTTTGCTGGAGATGAGTCTTACCAACTTTTCTTCCTCCAGCTGGACTTGAACCATGATCCTCCAGATCTCAGGCTTCTGAGTATCTTGGATGACAAGTGGGAGCCATCAAGTGCTTGGCAGGGAGTCCCATTTGAGAAGGATATTTTTGCCTGGTCAGAGGCTGTGGTTAGATGAGTACAAAATGTTCTTGGGACAGGAGCCCCTTATTAGAAAGTGGGTGCTGAATTCCATCTGTCATAAAGATGAGTGTGCTCAGCTTGAACACCTCATTATTGAGGGCCTAAAGATATAGGACCTACCTAGCTTTGAATATTTACATTTCTAGTATGCCTACTTCCGCACCTCCCACCCTCAGTACTTAGTTTTGAACTCAGAACCACAAATGCTGGGCAGATGAACACCTGACGAGTTAGCACCTCTAGCCCCTCAACTGTATATATATATATATATATATATATATATATATATATATATATATATATGTATGTATGTATATATATTTCTTTTTTTTTTTTGACCAGTCCTGGGGCTTGGACTCAGGGCCTGAGCACTGTCCCTGGCTTCTTTTTGCTCAACACTCTGCCACTTGAGCCACAGCGCCACTTCTGGCCATTTTCTGTATGTGTGGTGCTGGGGAATCAAACCCAGGGCCTCATGTACATGAGGCAGGCACTCTTGCCACTAGGCCATATCCCCAGCCCTGTTTTATATTTTTTATTTTCATTATTAGTTTGTGTGCTGGTCGTGAAGCTTAAACTCAGGGGCCTGGGTGCTCACCTTGAGCTTTTGCACTCAAGGATAGTGCTCTACTGCTTTGAGCTACAACTCCGTTTCTAACTTTAGTGGTGGTTCATAAGAGACTAGAGTCTCATGGACTTTCCTGCCTGGGGCTGGCTTTGAACCACCATTCTTGTCCAGACCTCAGTCTCTAGAATACCTAGGATGACAGGTGTGTTGGGCCACTGGGGCCAGTTTATGTAGGTCTTAAGATTGCTTTACTCTCCATGACGACATGGGCCAAATCACAGCTCCTTTGCTCTGTAGCCTGGGCAGACAGAAAGCTACCTCTTGTTCACAGACATTCAAATCTATCCTTTCCCCCATTTCACAGTAAATTCAGAGTTGTGGCTGAAGCTGGCTCTGATGCCCAAAGAAATGCATCAAACATCATCCATCTTTCTCAAGACTAAAGATCTAGAATGTCCCTGGTTACTGGAATGGGAAAGTGACCTGTCCTGGGTCAGCCAAACTTTGTGTCTTTGTATCCAGCTCCTAGGACCTACTGTTGGATGTGACTCCAAGAATTGAGTCAAGAGGCCTGTAGGGAGATGTAAACTGTCCAAGACTTATGGACCAGAGCAGCCAAGCTGCAGCCAAATGGGATGGGTGCCTCCCAAGGAAGGGTACTGCCCTGGCCTGTGTCCCGCAAGGGTTAACAGGATGTCTCTATGAAACAGCCATGTGACTGACATTCAAGCTCATTGGACAGCCTAGGGGTGGGGGGCACATGAATCAGTCTCCAGAACCAACCCAGAGGCTCTGGGAAGCCTGCCTGAGCTTTCCAGGTATCATTTAGCCCCTTTGATTGGATGCCCACTCCTGCACCTGCCTCCTGGGAACCATCTGCTAATTAAAGATGTTAAAGTACAATTCCTCCTGGGGCAATGGGCTGGAACCAAGGAACAAAGTTCATGATCTCTCAGCCATGTGTGGGTTCTAAAATTGATACCAGATATTCCTAGAAGAGAGACCAGATAAAGTATTAAAATTTCCTGTTTTTATTGCATAGTAAGATGACTAGTGCTAACCATAATATCCTGTGTATTTCAAAAGTTAGGTAAAGGATGTTGAGTGCTTTAATCACAGAGGAATATGGTGGCTGGGTACAGTGGTATGCACCTGTAACCCTGGCTACACAGTTTTTATAGGTAAGGGAATTGCTTTCAGTCCAAACATGTGACTCTGAGATATAAGTAAAGCAAAAATGGCTGGAGCTGGTAGAGTGCTAGCCTACCAAGGAAGAGGCCCTGAGTTGTGTGTATGTGTGTGTGTGTGTGTGTGTGTGTGTGTGTGTGAGAGAGAGAGAGAGAGAGAGAGAGATAGAGGGAGAGAGAGAGAGAGAATGTTTGAGAGGCAGCTATGTTTAATGGGGGTAGAAACATCATTCACCTCATTATACATGCTAATTACAAATAATTTAAGCCAAGTGCTGGTGGCTCATGCCTATAACCCTAGTGACTCTGGTGGCTGAGATCTGAGGAGCCAGGTTTTACGTTATCCAGGTAGAACTCTGAGAGACTTTTTATCTCCAATTAAACTGCAAAAAGCCAAAAGTTGAGGCATGGCTTAAGTGGTACAGTGACAGCCTTGAGCAGAAAAAAGTCAAGTGTGAGGGTGAGGCTGTAAGTTCAAATTACATTACTGGCACCAGAAAAGAAAGAAAAAGAAAAAGATTTCATACAAGTAAAAGCACATGCCAGTGTAGGTTATTTTCCTTCCTTTCTTATTACAAAAAATTAAAACTGAAATTAGAAACTGTCTCCAAGTAGTGCAAAAATAGCTCAATGGAACAGTCCCAATAAGCTGGGAATAGACTTTAATGCATTATTTAAAAGTGTGGCCTATATTGTGAAAAATATCATAAATTCCTGAAGAAAAGCAGTGTGTGTGTGTGTGTCTGTGCATGCATGTGTGCTAGGATAATTACCTAATTATTTTGAGCCAAAATAAAATGCTACCATAATACCCCGTGTTCACCAGAATCAATTCCAGATGGGTTAAATAATCCATTATAAAAGGTGGAACAACAGTTGGGCCACTCATGGCTCATGCCTATCATCCAAGCCACTCAGGCAGCAATCTGAGGATTCCAGGTCAAAGCCAGTCCAGGGCAGGAAGGTCCCGGAGATTTACTACCCATTAATTACATGCACAAAAAGCAGTGGGCTGGGAATATGGCTTAGTGGCATAGTGTTTGCCTAGCAGGCATGATGCCCTGGCTTCGGTTCCTGAGCACCACATAAACAGGAAAAGTCGGATGGCTCAAGTGGTAGAGTGCTAGTTTTGAGCAAAACAAGCTCAGGGACAGAGCCCAGGCCCTGAGTCCAAGTCCCAGCACTGGAAAAAATAGCCGGCAGTGGAGCTGTGGCTCAAATGGTGGAGCACTAACTTTGAATGACAAACGTAAGTGACAGCGTGCAGGTCATGAGTTTAAGCCCCAGATCTGATACAAAAATAAAACTAAAAGAAGTAATGAAAGTAGAAAAATGGCAAATATCTAATGTTTAATGTCTTGATGAGCTTGAAGATATGTTAGGGCTGAGAACTGCAGATCAATGGTAGAATATACTGCCTAGCAATCGTGACACTGTGGATTTGATCTCCAGTACTGCGAAATAAACAATAATAATATTGAATTGTTTTTAAAAAGTTACTGAAGCGCCAACACTTCATGTGGGCTGTCATCCCAGCTACTCAGGAGGCCACGGTTCACAGCCACCCCGAGCAGGAAACTGTGAGCCTTGCCGCCAAATAATCACCAAAAAGTCGGAAGTGGAGCCACATCTTTCTGACCTTCTGCTTGCTGCTATGGATGAGGAGGCGGGGCTGAGTCTACAAGCTTCCCCGTCATTCTTCCTGCCTATCAGTAGTGTGAAGGGCTGGGGCATGTAGGGGCGGGCCGCCTTGGCTGGACACTTCCGGGCACCAGCCAATAGAAACAGAAAGTGCTCAGCCAATGAGCGCCACTCGTCTTCTCGCGTCTCTTGAGCTACCTTGGAAATGGACCGGCAAATCCAAACACGGAGGGGAGTGAGGCTTGCGAGGTCGGCTCGTGCTTGTCCATGTCCGCGCCTTCGGGCTGGTTTCTCCCCCTCCCAGCCCTGATCTGTGGACCCGCCTGCAGGAGGAGGCAGAGCCACCGGGAGCCCTGAAGTGGATTCGCTGGCTTCTTTCTGGCGTAGGCGCCGGTGAGGCACCCGGGGGCCTTCCAAGGGTTTGTTTCCTGGCTTGGTGTCTCCCTCAGCCGCCTCAGGGATCCGGCAACACCCCGGGTCGCTCTCTAGGCCTGGGTCTTGGCCTTTCTCCTCAAACTCTGCTCCGTGTGGCCTGGGGTCGAGGCCCACGGCTCCCCGGACCTGGGTGAAACGGGGTGGCAGGTGGGGAGAAGAACGCGGGGTGCTCCGCTGTGGACCCCGAGCCTTGGCCCGCTGGGTGATGCGGGTGGGGTGAGATGGTGGGGTATCCGGGGAACCCAGAAAAAGGGAGAGTCAGCTGGGTGACTGTTTCGGGGGAGCAGAAAGAGTTGTGGAGATAGACTATGGGAGGGTTCCTTTGACGGCAGGTGCTGACTGTAGAGTGGCTTTCTATAGATTCATTTTCTGCAGTTTTCTGTATTTGAGTTAATTTTCCAGGTAAGAAGTTACAGTTGGTTTTTTGGTATGTGTGCACACATGACAGTACAGGACTTGAGCTCAGGGCATGGATGATGTCCCTCGGATTTTTTCTGGACTCAAGGCTTGGTGCTTTGCCATTTGAGCCATGCCTCCACTTCTGGCATTTGGCTAGTTAATTGGACCTAAGAATCTTTCAGGAGTTGGGCGCTGGTGCCTCTTGCCTATAATCCTAGCTACTCAGGAGACTGAGATCTGAGGATCATGGTTCAGAGCCAGTGAACTACTGAAAAGCCAGAAGTAGAGCTGTGGCTCAAGTGGTAGAACGCTAGCCTTGAGCACAAGAGCTCTGGGACAGCACACAGGACCTTCAGTTCAAGTCCAGACCAAAAGAAAAAAATCTCTGGGACTTTCCTGTCCAGGATGGCTTGAAACTAGGAGCTTCAGATCTCAGCCTACTGATTAGCTAAGGATCATAGGTGTGAGACACTGGCGCTTGGTTAGAAGTTTCTTTTTCCTCTTCCTTCTAGTCTTAGGGAATTGAATTGAGCCCATAACTTTATACCTTTATAAGCCAGCACTCTACTACTGAGCTACAGCTGCAGCCCAAGATCTTATCAAAAGAAAATTGAATTATTATCTATAATTATGAATGGGACTTATAAATGCTTTATTTGCATATTGTGCTATTCACACATTCATTTGCATATTTGCATATGCATTCACACATCATTCATGCAGCTTGTATGTCTCAGCGTCATTTCTCTTTTCTTTTTTTTTTTTTTTTTAGGTTTTTATTATAAAACTGATGTACAGAGAGGTTACATTTTCATACCTTAGGCATTGGATACATTTCTTGTACTGTTTGTTACCTTGTCCCTCATACACCCCTCCCCCCTCCCCCTTTCCCCCCCTGAGTTGTTCAGTTCACTTACACCAGTTTTGCAAGTATTGCTTTTGATGTTGTTTCTCGTATTTTACCCTGTGTCTCTCAATTTTCATATTCCCTTTGAATTTCCTAATTCTAATACCAGTACACACTGTTTACCATACACTCAAATAAGATTACAGATATAGTGTAGATACAATCACAAGAAGGTGATACACAAACATCATCAATAGTAGAAACTACAGATACACATGGGATGTTGAAAGTAGTTACAACTCTGATATAACAATCATTTTCATATAATGGAGTTCATTTCACTTAGCATCATCTATGTGATCATAAGGGTTTAGCTATTGGGCTCTTGTTATCCTCTGTTGTGACTTGCCTAAACCTGTGCTAATTATTCCCAATAAGGGAGACCATAGAGTCCATGTTTCTTTGGGTCTGGCCCACTTCACTTAGTATAATTTTTTCCAAGTCCTTCCATTTCCTTACAAATAGGGCAATGTCATTCTTTCTGATAGAGGCATAAAATTCCATTGTGATATGTACCACATTTTCCTGATCCATTCGTCTACGGAATGGCATCTGGGTTAGTTCCAGATTCTCGATATGACAAACTGCACTGCAATGAACATTGTTGTGCTGGTGGCTCTACTGTCATTTTGTTTGTAGTTTTTTGGATAAATACCCAAAAGTGGGGTTGCTGGGTCATAGGGGAGTTCTACATTTAGCCTTCTGAGGAATCTCCATACTGCTTGCCAGAGTGGCTAAACCAGTTTACATTCCCACCAACAATGAAGTAGGGTTCCCTTTTGGCCACATCCCCTCCAACAACTGTTGTTGTTAGGTTTCTTGATATATGACATTCTTACTGGGGTGAGATGGAATCTCAATGTTGTTTTGATTTGCATTTCTTTTATGGCCAGTAATGTAGAGCACTTTTTCATATGTCTCTTGGCCATTCTCATTTCCTCATCAGAGAAGTCTCTTTGTAGGTCTTTAGCCCACTTGATGAGTGGGCTATTAGTTCTTTACGGTTTTGTTTTGGAGGAAGGTAATTTTTTGAGTTCTACATATATTTTACATATGAGGCCTTTGTCTGTTGAACGTCCTGTAAAGATCTTCTCCCAGTCTGTGGGCTTTCTGCTTATCTTGAAAACTATGTCCTTTGCCGTGCAGAAGCTCTGCAGTTTGATGCAGTCCCATTTGTCCAACCTTTCTTTGATTTGTAGCCTTTCTGGGTCTTTGTTCAGGATGTTCCGTCCTGCACCAAGGAGCCCAAGTGTTTCTCCTACTTCATCATTTAGTGTTTTCAGGGTATCTGTTTTGATTTCGAGGTCTTTAATCCATTTGGAATTGATTTTGGTGCAGGGTGATATATATGGATCTAGTTTTAGTTTGTTGCATGTGTTGAGCCAGTTTTTCCAGCACACTTTGTTAAAGAGGCTATCTTTCTTCCAAACTAATGTCTTAGCCCCTTTATCAAAGATTAAGTAGGCGTAGTTCTGTGGGTTCATTCCCGGGTCTTCAATTCTGTTCCATTGGTCTTCAGGCCTGTTCCGGTGCCAATACCAAGCTGTTTTTATTACTATGGCTTTATAATACAACTTGAAGTTGGGTATTGTAATTCCTCCAGCACTGTTCTTTCTGCTTAGGAGTGTTTTTGCTATTCTAGGTTTTATTATTCCATATGAATTTCTGGATTGCTTCCTCTATTTCATCAAAAAATGGTGTTGGGATATTAATGGGTATTGCATTGAATTTGTAGATAGCCTTTGGCAATATTGCCCTTTTGATTATATTAATCCTCCCAATCCAGGAGCATGGGAGGTTTTTCCATTTCCTTAGTTCTGACTTAATTTCGTTTTTCAAGGTTTTCAAGTTCTCCTCAAAGAGGTCTTTCACTTCTTTGGTTAAGGTTATTCCTAGGTTTTTTATGTTTTTGGAGGCTATTGCAAAGGGGGTTGCTTTCCTAATATCCGCCTCGGTCTTCGGGTCGTTAGCATACAGAAAGGCCATTGATTTTTGAAGGTTTATTTTATATCCTGCAACTTTGCCAAAGTTTTGGATCAGCTCTAGTAGCTTGGGGGTAGAGTCTATGGGATTCTTTAGGTATAGGATCATGTCATCTGCGAAGAGAGAGAGTTTAACTTCATCTTTACCTACTTGGATCCCCTTTATATTTTCTTCTTGCCTGATTGCTATGGCTAGGAATTCTAGTACTATGTTGAAGAGCAGGGGAGAGAGTGGACATCCCTGCCTTGTTCCGGATTTTAAAAGGAATGGCTTTAGTTTTTCACCATTTAGAGTTATGCTTGCTGTTGGTTTGTCATAAACTGCCTTGATTATATTCAGGAATGTTCCCTGGAATCCCAGTTTTTCCAGGGCTTTTAGCATAAATGGGTGCTGGATTTTATCAAATGCTTTTTCCGCATCCAGAGATAAAACCATGTGGTTCTTTACCTTGCTCTGGTTGATGTGGTGGATTACATTAATTGACTTGCGTATATTAAACCAGCTTTGCATCCCTGTGATGAATCCAGTTTGATCGTGGTGTATGATTTTTTTGATGACCTGTTGAAGTCGGTTGGCCAGAATTTTGTTGAGAATTTTTGCATCTATGTTCATCAGGGAGGTCGGTCTGTAGTCCACTTTCCGTGATGAGTCCCTGCCTGGTTTTGGGATGAGGGTTATACTGGCTTCATAGAATGAGTCTGGAAGTGAATGTTCTCTTTCAATTTCATTGAAGAGTTTGAGAAATATTGGTGTGAGTTCTGTTTTGAAGGCCTTGTAGAATTCTGCAGTGAGTCCGTCTGGACCTGGGCTTTTCTTGGATGGGAGATCATTTATTGCCGTTTCTATTTCTATACTGGATATGGGTCTGTTTAGGAGGTTTAAATCTTCATGGTTCAGTTTGGGGATATGAATTTTTTCTAGGAAATCGTCCATTTCTTCCAAGTTCTCGAATTTGTTGGCATAAAGGTTTGCAAAATCGTCCCTTATTATTTTCTGCATTTCGGTTATTTCTGTGGTGATGTTACCTGTTTTATTTCTTATCTTGTTTATTTGAGCGTGCTGCCTTTGTTTTTTGGTCAGGTTTGCCAGGGGTCTGTCTATCTTGTTGATTTTTTCAAAGAACCAACTCTTTGTTTTGTTGATTCTTTCGATGGTTTCTTTTGTCTCTAATTGATTTATTTCTGATTTGATTTTAATTATTTGCTTCCATCTATTGACTTGGGGTTTGGCTTGTTGTTCTCTCTCAATGAAATTAAAGTGCTTCCTTAAATTATTGAGTTGCTGTTTCTCCAGTTTGTTGATGTATGCACTCAGAGATATAAATTTTCCTCTGAGTACTGCCTTTGCTGTGTCCCAAAGGAGCTGGTACTTTGTGTCCTCAACTTGGTTGAATTCCATAAACATTTGAATTTCCATTCTAATTTCTTCAATGACCCTCTGATGGTTCAGCAGTGTGTTGTTTAGTTTCCATGAATTGTAGCGATTTCTGTGGTGGCTGTTAGAGTTGAGCTCTAATTTTATTCCGTTGTGGTCTGAGAGAATGCAGGGAATGGTTTTGATACTTCTGAATTTGTACAGATTTTCTTTGTGCCCTAAGATGTGATCTATTTTGGAGAATGTTCTATGTGCTGCTGAAAAGAATGTGTATTCTGTTGTTGCTGGGTGGAATATTCTGTAGATGTCGATTAAGTCTAGTTGTTCTATGCAATTGTTTAGTTCTGTGGTTTCTTTGTTCAGTTTTTGCCGTGTTGATCTGTCCAGAAGTGATAGTGGAGTGTTAAAGTCCCCAACTATCAATGTGTTTGGGTCTATGTGTGATTTTAGAGCCAGTAGTGTTTGTTTGATGAAGTTGGGTGCTCCTGCATTTGGTGTGTAGATTTTTATAATGGTTATATCTTCCTGTAGGAGAGATCCCTTTACTAGTATGTAGTAACCTTCTTTGTCTCTTCTTACCTTTTTTAATTTGAAGTCATTGTTGTCTAATACTAGGACTGCAACTCCACCCTGCTTATGGGGGCCATTTGCTTGATAGATTTGATTCCAGCCTTTCACTTTAAGAAGATGTTTACTTTTGCTGGATAGATGTGTCTCTTGGAGGCAGCAGAAAGATGGATCTTGATTTTTGATCCAACTTATGAGCCTATGTCGTTTGATTGGAGACTTAAGTTCATTAATGTTGACATTAAGGATTGAGAGATGATCATTTGTTCCCTTCATTATCGCTATCTTGTTTAGAGCTGTGTCTTCTCATTTCTTGATCTGATGTTTACTAATTAGGGTTCATTTCTCTGTCTGTATTGGGATCTTGATTATTTTCCCTGTATAGTACATCTTTAAGGATTTTGTGTAAAGCTGGTTTGGTGGAGATATATTGTTTCAGTTTTTCCTTATTGTGGAAGATTTTTATTTGACCTTCAGCTATGAAGGAGAGTTTGGCTGGGTACAGAATTCTTGGTTGGTGGTTATTTTTATTTAGAGTTTGGTATACTTCATTCCAGGCTCTCCTTGCTTTCATGGTCTCTGCTGAGAAGTCTGGGGTAATTCTGATTGCTTTTCCTTTATATGTTATTGTTTTCTTTGCCCTAACAGCTTTGAGTATTTTTTCCTTGCACTCTGCTGAAGCTGTTTTGATCGCAATGTGTCGGTGGGATGTCCTATTCTGGTCTGGTCGATTTGGGGTTCTAAATGCTTCTTGTATCTGTATAGGCCCTTCCTTCTGGATATTTGGGAACTTCTCAGCTAATATTCTGTTAAATAGGTTGCCTATCCCATTAACCTCTTTCTGCAAGTTTTCCTCAATACCTATTATCCTTAAATTGGGCTTCCTGATCGTGTCTTGAATCTCCTGTAGCAATCTGTTTTGTTGATTGGACTGGATTTGTATTGATTTTTTATCTTTCTCCGTAGAATCTAAGGAATCTTCGGCTCCCGAAGTTCGATCCTCTGCTTCAGTTAGTCGGGACTGTAGGCTAGCTACTTGATTTCGAATCTCTTTTCCTTCTGACTGGACTTTCCTGATGATTTCCATGTCCTTGCTATAATTATCTCTTAGGTCCTGCATGGACTTCTTTACTTCATTAATTTGGTTTTGAGTGTTGTCTCGCAAATCTTTTAGCTGGGTAGCTATCTTTTCATTTGACTCTTGAAGTTCATTTATCTTTCTATTTGTGGCTGCCATGAAATTCTCCTTTAATTTTTGCTTTGCCTCCTCACGCTCTAGAATAATTGACTGAAGAGATTCGAACTTTTCATTTATCATGTTTATCAGTAGACTTTGTAGAGCATTTTGAGGGTTCTCTTCTATGTCTTTGATTGGCTGCTCCGCTTCCTGCTTGTTTTGAGTGGGAGATAAGACTTCATTGTTTGCCATCTTTCTTGTGTTTCTTCTGCCCATTTGAATTGGGGATGCCAGTCTACCAGCACCTGTGATCACTGTTTAAGACCCAACGCAGCCCTTACCAAGCACTGTTGTGTAAATCTTACAAGTTCACAATTATGTACAGATACCCTGTATACCTGTCTATAAAATTAGATTTGGTGCTCCTAAAGAATACAATCTCAATATAACAACTGTTCCTGCACCCTGTATTCAGTAGTTACTTATTTACTGTTACAATCCTATACACAATACTTGTTTTTATATTAATATCTTTTAGGACTGGCTTTCTCTATGAACCCCTTTGATTCACTCGTATTAAGCTGGGATACCCTCTATCCAATAACCAGGAGTCATTGGAGACTGGAGGGCTAGGCAGTAAGTCAGGAAGGTAAGTTGGAGGTAGTAGAGAATAGAGTAAAGTGTATTGGGGAGGGGAGGTGGTGATTTTGGTTTAGTTTCAGTGACGTGGAAGTGTCGACAAGAGTAGAATCAGTAGAGAGAATAAGGTTGCAATGATAGATAATGGAGAGTTAGCAGAAAAGAGTGGAGGTGTTCTTCATCGGAAAGTAAGTTTTAAAGAAAGAGAATGCAGAGAGAGAAATAAAGTAAAAGTAGTGGGGGACAGATGCACACAACAGAGAATAATTATTTTAAAAAGAAGATAAAATAAAAAGGAAAAAAAATTTAAAAAATCAGCAAAGGAACAACCCAAACAAACAGAAAAGAAAAAAAAACTTGATAAAACAAACTGGTAAAAATAGAAAACATGGGGGAAAAAAGAAGAAGAAGAAAAGAAAAAAAAAAGACAACGTTTCCGAATTGAAAAAAAAAAATTTTTTTTTTTTTTAAAGTTTAAGAAATGTTGAAAAGATAAAGAAAAAAAAATGGAGTCTTCTTTGTTTGGGTCGTCTTTTCCCAGTCTCTGGTTTCCTTATGATGATCTGCAGTCTATATTCCTGATTTTCTGGGTTTGGCAGAATTCAGCTTGCTCCTCTGTCTGCTGCAGGGCCGCGGCCTTTACAGCCTGCCTTTGAATAGGCTGTGAACTCAGCATGGAGGGGCACCTCTGGTCTGTTTTACCCAGCTGAGAGGTGCTTGCCTGTGCAAGGCTTCTGCCTCCTGCACCTGGTGGCCTCTTTCGCGGAGGTGGCTTTGGTAAGCAGCTCCTTTTTGGGCTGGGAATTGGAGTTCCTCTGTGACGGGACCTTTTAACTGTCTCAGGTTCCTCAGTCTCTTGATTCCCTGCCGCTGGGAGCTGGTGGCTGATTTCTCTTTAAATTTAGAAGTTCCAGCGGGCAGGGCGGGGGCACCTCTGGCTAAGCCGAGGCCCAGGGCATGCCTCCCACCTGGGCAGGGGGCGTTCTCCTGGGAGGGGTTGGCTCTCGCTGATTGGTCCCTCTTACCCTTTTCAAAGATGGTTGACCTCGCTTTTCCCAGGCCCGCTTTAGTTCCAATCTGGTCTGACCCTATGCCAGTGGCAAAGATGGCACTTTGCTCTGGCGTTGGGGACAGGGCTGCCTTGCCGGAGTTGCTCTGTGGTCGCAAGTGAGAATATCTTTCGTGGGTACTCACGCTTTCTTGCAGATTTCAGGTCGTCCGTGCTCAGGCGCCGGCTGGTCTCCACTGTGTGCTTTACCTCCTTGGAGTGCGGGTTGCTGTGATGAGCACGGTGCTGGTGCCACCGACACTGGCGGGGCGGTGGGACACCGCCCAGAGCTCGAATCTTCCCCGCGCCCTCCACTCGCCTCTGGGGCACACCGTCACCTTTCCCCGCGGTTCCCCGGGCCCCGCAGCCTCCGCTTCCTGGTAGCAGTCCTGCGGTCCATTTCTGTTTTCTTTTTAGAAGCTAAAAATGCTTTCTTGCGCTCTGTGAGGAGTCAACCCAGCAATGGAAAACTTCATTCTCTATGAGGAGATTGGTAGGGGAAATAAGACAATTGTCTATAAAGGGCGGCAGGAGGGAACAATCAACTTTGTGGCCATCTTTTGTATAGCAAAGTGCAAAAGACCAGAAATTACCAATTGGGTAAGTCTGCTGTGTTTCCATCTGCCTTGGGAGAGGCAGAGCTCTGATCAGAAGAGCGACTAGCAAAATGCTGAGTTTGCTAGTGGACACCTGTAATCCTGGCAGCTGGGAGGTGACAGGATGTCAAGTTCAAGAACATCTAGTCACTGTCTTAATAAACCAAAGGCTTGGAATGTAGCTCAGTGGTAGAGCCCTTGGGCCATCATGCACAAGACCCTGGGTTTGGGAGGCAAGCACTCTTGCCACTAGGCCATATCCCCAGCCCAAGACCCTGGGTGTGGGGTCTGCTTTCTCTGCTCTGGCTCAAATGCTTATTTTCTCTCTTATTACCCTCGTATCGTCCTCTCCCCTAACCCTCGGCCTGCAGGTTTGTCAGGGTGAGACGTAGGGGCGTCTCCGTCCTGGCGTGCGCGCGACCCGCGTGGCAATGTGACCACTATCCTACCCTGGGAGCTACGTACATAGACCACGGAGTCAGCTTCTGAGAGCGAACTAACTTTATTGAGAGAGGGGCAAGGGGAGATGATCGGGGGAAGGGGGTTGGCCAGGATTCCCATAGGCCATGAGCTGTCAGGTGACCTCCAAGGGGCTGGTCACTTGACCTCCAAGGGGCTACGTCACTCTGAGCGCGCCAAACCAGGGCGGGGCTGGTAGGCGCCAGGCTGGCTGCCAGCTAAGTCGGGGGTCTCTTTGCCCGACCGGTTTCTCCGGATTCCAATGTAGAGAGGATGGAAAGGCCGCATTCCCCAGCTGGGGGAGGTGCCTCAGGCCCCTTCCATCTAGGGGGGAAGATGGACCCCAACACCTGGGTTTGGTACCAACAAAACAAAATGAGAGAGAGAGAGAAAAACAAGCTAATAAATGAGGCCATTGGGCCGGGCACTGTGGCTCACCTGTATAATCCTTGCTACTCAAGAGGCTGCAATCTGAAGATCACGGTTCAAAGCCAGCCAGGGCAAGAAAGCCCTGCAGATTTTGTTACTGTTGCTGGTCGTGGGTCTTGAACTCAGGGTTTTGTGCTTTCCTTTCACTTTTTCACTTAAGGCTGGTGCTCATCACTTGAACGCCACCTTCACTTCCAGATTTGTGCTGGTTAATGAGAGAGGAGAATCTCTTTCCATTTGTGTGCCCGGGCTTCAAACTGGGATCCTCAGAGCTTCACCTCCCGAGTAGCCATCCTAACCGGTGTGATGTTTATAAAGATCATGCATTGTTAGCCTGTTTCCCTATGGCTAGCATTCCTCCCCTTCCTTTCTAATGTCTGGAAATAAGTAAATTACATCATTAAATTTGATTACACAATCAAGTAGGTTTTATGATCAAGATTTCAAGAGCTTTTTTTCTCACCTCTTCCTGGTAGGTCCATCTAACATATGAAATTAAGCACAATAATATTGTGACTTTTCATGAATGTTACAAGACCAGCAATTACCTGTGACTAGTGGTAGAGCTCTGCACAGGTGAGAGTCAGTGCCAGGTTTTGCGAGAATTGCTGTGAACGTATCAATATCACAATCTAGCATATTCCTTGAGCAGATCAGTGACCCTTGTGGTGTTCTTCATGTGTGAACAGATTAGGAAGAATGGGAGCCTAGCACAGGCCTGCAATCCCAGCTACTCAGGAGGCTGAGAGCTGAGGATCCTGGTTCGAAGCCTGCCTGGGCAAATAAATCTGAGAGACTCTTCCAATTAACTTAACAGAAGCTGGAAAGGGAGATGTGAAACAAGTGTAGAGCTCCAGCCTGGAGAGGAAAAGCTAAGGGATTGCTCTCAGGCCCTGAGCTCAAGTCCCAGTACTGTCACAGGCATAGTCAGAAATCCATTTCATCTTTGATTAAGATCTGAACTTTTTTTGTAAGGAAACAATCATCATGGCAGCTAATACTTAACTATTCATTGAAACTGTGATTAAAGGACTACTGAGCCAGATGCCAGTGCTCACAACTCTAATCCCAGCATCTCAGGAGTCTGAGATCTGAGGATCATGGTTTAAAGCCAGCCTGGGCAGAAAAGTCCATGAGACTCTTGATCACCAATAACATACTCAGAAAAAGCCAAAAGTGGCGCTGTGGCTCAAGTGGTAAAGTGCTAGCCTTGTACACAAAGAGGCCCAGGGACAGTGCCCAGGCCCTGAGTTCAAGCCCCAGGCCTGCCCGAAAAAAAAAAGGGGCTGCTTATTCTAAGAACTTTAATATGAGGGAGGGAATGAGGGAAAGAGTCAAACCCTACATGCCAGACACCCTGGGCTTTGTGCTTTGTGACATTTCTCCAGGCAAGGTAAGCCACTAATTTTCATTTCCTAACTGCTTACCTCTCAGCTTACAGATTTTTTTCCCCTGCCCTGTTCTGGAGTGAACACAGGATCTGGGCTCTGTCCCAGAGCTTTTGTGCTCAAGGCTGGTGCTCTACCACTTGAGCTACATTGCCACTTTCAGCGTTTTGCTAGTTCTTTGGAAACAATAATCTCTTGGACTTTTCTGCCCAGGCTGGCTTTGAACCGTGATCCTCTACATCTCAGCCTCCTGAGTACCTAGGATGATAGTCATGAGCCACCAGTGCCCGACTCTTTATTATTATTTTTTTTGTGTGTGTTTAACTTTGTGATTTGCATCTATAACCAGAGAGAGTGTTTCAGTATTATGTGTGATTACCTTGGCTTCCTCTTGTTTAGTAGCAGAAACATCATGGCATGTTCTGCGCTCCAAGATTCCAGGGAATTTTTGAAGAGCCATCATTTGATGAGCAAAAGGTCCAAGGAGTGGCCAGCAAATGTGCTGCTCTTTCAGACTACGTTAGCTTTTTTTTTTTTTTTTGGCCAGTCCTGGGTCTTGGACACAGGGCCTGTGCACTGTCCCTGGCTTCTTTTTGCTCAAGGCTAGCACTCTGCCACTTGAACCACAGCGCCACTTCTGGCTGTTTTCTAGATATGTGGTGCTGGAGAATCGAACCCAGGGCCTCATGAATAGGAGGAAAGCTCTCTTGCCACTAGGCCATATCCCCAGCCCGATGTTAGCTTTTTTAAAAAAAACATTTGAAATTTTTATTTTTTGTCAGTTGTAGGCCTTGAACTCAGGGCCTGGGTGCTGCATTGAGCTCTTTTACTGAAGGCTAGGCCTCAACCACTTGAATCACAGCAGCACTTCTGGTTTTCTGGTGGTTCATTGGACAGAAGAGTCTCACAGACTTTCCTGCCTGGGCTGGCTTTGAACTATTATCTTGCGATCTCAGCCTCCTGAGCAACTAGGATGGCAGGCGTGAGCCACTGGTGCCTAGCTTTCAATCTTTATTTTAAAATCTCATGAAAATTGTTATTTTCCTTCTACAGAAATCCCACTTAATTGTGCCCTAAGCATATCATGTTTCTCCTCAGCTATGTCAAATGGAAAATCTATAAGGGAGCCTATGACAGAAGAAAGTCTCATCTTTGTTTCTATGACAGTGTGGTATATTGGACTTGAGGCCTGCGTGTGCTAGGCAGGTGCTCTATCCCTTTTGCTAGGTCCCCAGTCCTTTGTCTTTGATTTTTTTTTCCTCATGGCAGTAATTGGATTTGAACTCAAGTCCCAGTGGTTGCTCATCTAAGCCATACCTACAGCCCTGTTGACTCTGATTTTGAGATTAGGGTGTGTCACTTCTTGCTTAGACGTGGACTTGGATCCTCTTCATGTTTTCTTCCTGGCTTTGACTCCCATACTCAGCTTCTTCTGTTACCATGGAGTCTTGTAGACTTCTCTTTCTGCGTGGTCCTAGATTGTAATCCTCCTGTTTACATTCCTGTGTGCCTGAGATGATAAGCACCTGCCACAACACTCAGCTTTTCTTGGTTGAGATGGGGTCCTGCCAACCTTTATCCCAAGCTGGCCTTGAACCAAAAGTCCTTTCAACCTCTCAGGACAGCTAGGATTAGAGGAATGATCCACTGTGCCCAGCTTGGATGTATTTCTGAGATGTGGAAGACTGAAAATTGTAGTATAGAAGCCCATGGATGTATTCCCTTATTCCTTATTCTCACCAAGCGCAAATATAAAAGTTCCCTTTCAAGTGTTTTCTGAAGTAAAGCTGTATATATTTTTCATCTCTTATGAAGTACTTGATCTATTTTATTATGTTCATCCTCCCTATGCAAGCCTACTTGTACAAAATAATAAAACTAATATTTTAAGGTTTCTACTTAAAATACACATAGAAAACAACCTGAAATTTGTAGATAAAAGATACAATAAATTAGCCAGGGAATAACCTTAAATTGACCCCAAAATCACAGTGTTATGTGAACAGAAATGAGCTAAAAGCTTTTTTATTTTGATGAGAATCTAGATCCTTATTGTACCCTAACATTTTCTTGAATGTAATAATAATAATTATTATTTGTGTTGGTCCTGGGACTTGAACTCAGGGTCTAGGCACTGTCCCTAAGATTCTTTTGCACAAGACTGGTACTGGGCTTAGGCTGGAACTTTGGAAAACTGAATACCTCTAAATCAACTCTTGTATATTTTTAAGCTCTTGTCTGACCCCAAGAACCAGCAGTTGGGCTGTAAATCCTGAGGACCTTGCTCTGAACTCCCTTCAGAAGAGCCCTCCTTTAAACAAGGTGAGCAAGCACTCAGGAGTACTTGTCTGTTTAAGAAATAGGCAGCTGGGCACTGTGGCTCACACCTGTAGTCCTAGCTACTCAGAAGACTGACATCTCAGGATTAAGAATCGAGCTGAGGCAGGAAACCCCATGACACTCTTATCTCAGGTGAACTATCAGGAAATCGGAAGTGGCACTGTGGCTCAAGTGATAGAGCACAAGCCTTGAAGAAAAGAATGTCAAGGACAGCTACCAGGCCCCTAGTTCAAGCCCCAGGATTGGCACAAAAAATATGCACTGAGAAAAGAGTAATGGCAAGCCAATGAATGAAATAATGTTCATTGTTATAAAACTGAAAGTTGTTTTATGATCTTCATTGTTTTTCTTATTAGGATTGATACGTGCTATTATGTACTCATAGTTGATTTTTGTTTTAGTAACATTTAACATTTTTTTTCAGGGTTTGAAAAAGTCACACAAGAAGGTTACCATGTAATATGTCTATCTCTGTCCAGTTTTTTTTTTTTTTTAATCGGCTGTGGGGCTCGAACTCAGAGTCTGGGTGCTATTCCTGAGCTTCTTCTTTGTTTTCTTGGTTTTTTTGATGCTAATAAAAATGTATTTGAGAAAAACAAAACAAAGGACAAAACACAAGGAAACTAGTTTTCCATACATGGGAACTGGGAGGAAGGTTAGCCTCTGAAGAAGCATTCCCTTGCTATTCTACAATATCCCAGTGTCAGAAATACTCCCACCAACTAAGGGAATGAATGCCTTAATCTAAAAGGATAGGGAGATATAGGCAACACCTTAGTATTTGTAAACATTTGTTTTTGTTTGTTTTTTTTGCCAGTTGTGGTGCTTGAACTCAGGGCCTGAGCACTGTCCCTGGCTTCTTTTTTTTTTTTTTTTTTGCTCAAGGCTAGCACTCTATCACTTGAGCCACAGTACCACTTCTGGCTCTTTTTTTCTATATATGTGGTGCTGAGGAATTGAACCCAGTGCTCCATGTATATGAGACCAGCACTTTATCACTGGGCCATATTATCAGCTTTTACAATTTTTTGCCAGTCTTGGGGCTTGGACTCAGGGCCTGAGCACTGTCTCTGGCTTCTTTGCTCAAGGCTTTTGCTCTTCCACGTGATCCACAGCACTAATTCTGGCTCTTTCTATATATGTGGTGATGAGGAATCAAACCCAGGGCTTCATGCATGCTAGGCAAGCACTCCACCACTAATCCACATTCCCAGCCCCCTAAGCTTCTTTTGCTCAAAGCTAGCACTCTGCCACTTGAACCACAGTGCCACTTCTGGCTTGTTTTGTGTGGTTCATAGGAGATAAATAGTCTCACAGACTTTTCCTGCCCTGGTTGGCCTCAACGTGCACCCTAGATGTCAGCCTCCTGGTGGCTAGGATGACAGGTGTGATCACTGGTGGCTTTGATTGTGGTTGTGGTGATAAAGAGTGGAAGATTATGGGCTTTGATTTTGCCCCTCCCTAAACCCTTTTCCTCTGATTCTTTCCTGTCCCAGCAGAGAAGTTGCTGTGTCTGAAAGAGCAGGACTGGAATGAGTTCCTGCAGCAAGGCTGCTTGCAGATAGACTCCACCGAGAAGACCATGGGGGCCTCCCCCACCAAGCTCAACCTCCTGTGCTGTTTGTGTGTGGTGGTGACTCACAAGGACATGGGCACATGCCTCCTCCACTCCCCCTTGGTAGGTCTTGGGCAAAACATTCTAGTGCCTTGTTTTGGTGCCAATACTAGGGCTTGACCTCTGAGCCTCATGTCTTCCCTTGGCTTTCTTGATCCTAGACTACTACTGCCTGAGCCTCATCTATGCTTCCAGCTTTTTTTGTGGCTTAATGTGGGATGAGAGTCTCTTGGATGTGTTCTGCTTGAGCTGGCTTCGAACCAGGATCTTCTGATCTCAGCTTCTGGACTAGCTGGGATTACAGGCGTGAGCCACTAGGTTCTTCGTTGATCTTTCTCTGCATCCTGCATGTGCTTTTGGCCTATTTGTAAATCATTAGCTTCTTCCTGTGGCCAACCATTTACCTCTTAGTCTGAGTTATTCACTTAGCTGTTCCTTTTTAGGTGGTGGTTCGTGGACTGAATGTACAATGCTTAATTTTTATTGTAGTTCCACCTGCTCATGCAGCATTTAAGGATCGCTCCAAACTGGGATGTTTATGTACATATAAAGTGTGGCTCACCATTTTAGGAAGTTACTGCAGCCTGTGTGATGCCACAAGTGCAGTCCTAAATGAGCACATACTCTGACTTGGGCCATTTCTGGAGACTGCTTGATTATAAACTTCAAAAGTTAAAAGAGAGTCATTATCCTGAATGTTCTAAATACAAGTCTGAGATTATGGGGAGTTGTAGAAACTTGAAGAATGGTTGTGTATTTGATCTGCAAAAGTCAGTCTATGTGCCAGAAGTGGGATTTGAACTCGGGACCTCTTGTGCATTCAAGTCTCGTACTAGAAGATGTGAGCTAAATTTGGAGACAAGTCTCTCAGATTTGTCTTCCCTGGGGCTGGCTTCAAACCTTGGTCCTCAGGTCTCAGCCTCTTGAGGATGACAGGCATGAGCCAGCAGAACAGGTGTTATTTACAGTCTTCATGGGATTGTGATCTACAGGTCTCCCTTCCCACCCACCCCCCTTTTTTTTGTAGCACTGTGTTTTGCACACATGAGCTTAACTTGCAGCTGTTTTATATTAATTGATTTTTTAAATGAAATGTTAAGTGTATTCTTTGGGTTGGCCTGGATTGTGATCTGCTTGTTTGTGCTTCAGAAGAATTTAGGATGGCAGGTGAAAGCCACCACTGCCTGGCTCCTCTTGGTTTTTGTAGGTGCAGCATGCCAGGTGTAAAAGCACAAGTAAGGTCAAGCATTAGAAGATTCTGGTAGCCTTTGCAACTGACACAAATGACTATATTCCCCCACCATTCCCCAGCCTCGACTTCTCACCCTTTGTCTCATGGACATCTTTAGCTTTGAAGGCCTTCCTTGGCACTTCCTGCCTCCCTGCCTGCTTTTCCAAGCCTGTGTTCTGTGCTCTCTCTTGTGTAGATGCTTGACAGTAGCTTGGATGATTGCTTTGCTTGCCTCTCATACCACCGAGATCCAGGATAATGGGCCTGTCATTGAGGTCTTTTTCTTTTTCAATTTTTGCTGGTCCTCAAGTTTGAATTCAAGGCCTTGTGCTTACTAGGCAGGTGCTTTACCACTGTGTCATGCCTCTAGTCCTTTGTGTGTTGGTTATTTTTCAGATAGGATTGATTTATGGCTGATCCAGCCAGCCTGTGATCCACCTTTTTTTTGTAACTTCAGGACTGTTATCGGCCTGTATTTTTTTCCCCACAGGACACATTTATTTCAGTTTTTAAAAATATCAGGAATATGAAAATAATCTGAAAGTTGGCTGTACCAAAAGATCTGCCTGTTTTTTCTTCACATGTAGCTTGGAGGGCTTGCCTATGGCTGGATACACAATACTGCCCCTAGCAATTGGGAGTCTCATGAACTTTTTGTCTGGGCTGCGTTAGAACTGTTATCCTTGAAATCTCTGCCTCCCAAGTAGCGAAGATTACATTATTGAATCATGCCCAGTCTTAAATTATTTATTGGCCCCAGTATTTAATTGCCCCACATCTATTTTTCACTCTTTTTGTCCCGGTCTTCTGGCTTGAATTCAGTGCCTGGGCACTGCCTCTGAGCTTTTCTGTCAAGGCTAGTGCCCTACCACTTGAGCTTCATTGGTTGTCATGTGCTATCCTTCCACCTGATTGGCTCTCATGGGTTGTTATGCTTTGTCCTTTGCACCGGGAGTTTCTCATAAGTGAAAATGGAGAAGAATCCCAAGGCCTTTATGGGAAAGAGGAAGGACTTGGGGCCAGGAGAGGATTTTTGTTGTGCTGTGGCTAAAGATTTTGGTGTTAGGAGCTTGTGGAGGAAATGCTGAGTTTAGTTGGAGCTGTCCAGTGGATGGAGAAGAGGAGGACACAGCTTGTGCTCTGAAAGAAGGAGTGCTCCTGACTGGGTGATCGGCAGTGGCAGAGGCCATATTGCCTTTGCTTTGGAGATGGGGTTTCAGAGTCCTTTGTGTTCTCAATGTGCTTCTCCAGCCCTTGTTTCTGCCCTTTCCCCATACTGAACAGAGAGAATGAGAATAGATTACTGTGTGTGTGTGTGTGTGTGCTGTTGGGTCTGGGCCTTCTCCCTGAGCTTCTTTTGCTCAAGGTTAATAATCTACCACTTTGAGCCACAGCACCACTTTGGGTTTTCTGGTGGCTAATTGGAGATAAGGGTTTCATGGGCTTTCCTGCCCAGGCTGGTTTTGAACCACGATCCTCTGATCTCAGCCTCCTGAGTAGTTAGGATGATAGTCTTGAGCTACCGGCACCTGGCTTTCATATCCATTTTTAAGAAACACAAGTAAACCTGAAAAAAAATAAAACAGAAAAGAAACACAAGCAAATCTGTGGCAAGGTAATTTCATATAAAAATTCCCGATTTTCAAACTATAGGATCATTAGTAGTGGTACGTGTTCGTGTGTGTGTACATGTGTGCATGAGTATATGTGTATGTTTGTGTGTATATGCATAGGTAATGAGGCTTGAAATCAGAACTTCCAGCATTCGTTTGGCTTTTTCTGATCAGTGGTGCTCTACCACTTGAGCCTTGCTTCAACCTCTAACGTTTTGCTGGTTAATTGGAGATATGACTTTCAATGGGCTTTCTTGTCTGGGCTGGCTTTGAACCTCGATTCTCAGATATCACCCTTGTGAGTAGCTGGGATTACAGATGGGATTACAGTTGGGATTACACCAACTGGTTTCCTCTCCACCCTTTTGAAAGTAGTTTTTTTTTTTGCAGATTTCATTATTCCAATTCCTTACATAAATTACTTTGATTATCTTCAACTTCATTTCCCTCTTCTTCCTGATTCTCCTTCCTGGTGATTCTCATTCCCTGCAAATCCTGTTTTCCACTCATGCTACAGGAAAAGCAATGATGCCAGTTTTAGTGTGTGTATGTGTGTTTGTGTGCGTTAGAACATTGGAGTTTTACACAGGCAATCTGTTGCCATATTTTTCCCCTTTATTTTTTTATTTTATTTTTTTAATAATAATTACGTATTGTCAAAGTGATGTACAGAGGGGTTACAGTTTCATACGTAAGGACATGGGTATATTTTTTGGACTATTTGTTATCTCCTCCCTCACTCGCCCTCTCCCCTCACCTTTTCCCTCTCCCCCCATGAGTTGTTCAGTTGGTTTATACCAAATGGTTTTGCAAGTATTGCTTTTGGAATCATTTGTCTCTCCATTTTGATATTCCAGTTCACTTCTGTTTTAATACCAGTATATGCAGTATCCAGGGCACTCAGATGAGATACAGTGATAGCACGCGAACAACCACAGGAAGGGGATACAAGAGGATCATCAAGAAAAGACACTATGGTTTCACATGGCATGTCGAGAGTAATTACAACACTGAAATAACACTCGTTTCCATAACATAGAGTTCATTTCACTTAGCATCATCTTATCTTTGCATATGGGTATAGCTGTTGGGCTCTTGTGATCCTCTGCTGTGACTAGCCTAAACCTGTGCTAATTATTCCCTATGAGGGAGACCATAGAGTCCATGTTTCTTTGGGTCTGGCTCACTTCACTTAGTATAATTTTTTCCAAGTTCTTCCATTTCCTTATGAATGGGGCAATGTCATTCTTTCTGAGAGGCATAAAATTCCATTGTGTATATGTACCACATTTTCCTGATCCATTCGTCTACTGAGGGGCATCTGGGTTGGTCCCATATTCTAGCTATGACAAATTGTGCTGCGATGAACATTGTTGTGCTGGTAGCTTTAGTGTGTTCTTGTTTGTGGTCTTTTGGGGCTGCTAGGTCATAGGGGAGCGCTATGTTTAGTCTTCTGAGGAATCTCTATACCACTTTCCAGAGTAGCTGAACAAATTTACATTCCCAACAACAATGAAGTAGGGTTCTCTTTTGGCCATATCCCCTCCAACATTTGTTATTGTTAGTTTTCTTGATAATGGACATTCTCACTCGGGTGAGGTGGAATCTCAATGTTGTTTTGCTTTGCATTTCTTTTGTGGCCAGTGATGTAGAGCACTTTTTCCTATGTCTCTTGGCCACTCTCTTTTCCTCATGAGAGAAGTCTCTTTTTAAGTCTTCAGCCCATTTGTTGATTCTTTGTGGTTTTGTTTTGGAGGAATTTAAATTTTTTTAATTCTGCATGTATTTTATATATGATGCCTTTGTCTGTTGCATGTCCGGTCAAGATCTTTTCCCAATCTGTGGGCTTTCTGTTTGTCTTGCAAGCTATGTCCTTTGCCCTGTGGAAGCTCTGCAGTTTGATGCAGTCCCATTTTTCCAACATTTCTTTTCTTTGTTGTGTTTATGGGCCTTTGTTAAGGAAGTTTCATCTTGTGCCAAGGAGCCCAAGTGTTTCTTCTACTCCTTCTTATAGTGTTTTCAGGGTATCTATTTTAATTTCAAGGTCTTTGATCCATTTGGAATTGATTTTGGTGCAGGGTGATACATAAGGATCTAGTTTTAATATGTTACAGGCATTGAACCAGTTTTGCAAGTACCGTTTGTTAAAGAGGCTATCTTTCTTCCATCCTATATTTTTGGCGCCTTTATCAAAGATTAGGCATAGTTCTGCGGGTTCATTTCTGGGAAAATTGGTCCCCCAAAGCTAGTGTGCCAACAAACAAATATAACAGGAACTGTGAATGTACTTTCAAAAAGTGAGGAAGCTAAGTATTTCCTTTAGGTAAATAAGTGCATCCTCAGCCTTTAGATGTTGGGTGGCCTTATCAGAAAAATAAATAAAAATAACCAGCGCAGAATGAAACTCTGAATTCTGTGCATGAGTAGATATTCCTGCAGGAAGAACTCTTATGATTGCATATCAAAGGTCTACTCCACTAACCTCACTATGAAATATGTTTGGCTTCTCTGCAAGTATTACCCATTTTATGCAACACAACTCGACTCAACATTTTTTTCAACTAGAGGTAGCCAGTGTCATGGCCCTTGCTGACCGGCCTGTCTTCCATTCATGTTCCTCAGGTCTTTTCTCTGACTAGCCAGGATTATGAGCAGTAAGCACTGACATGGGGCATCCATATTTCTCTTAAATAGCTTATCAACAATTACAAAATAGTACAGAAAAATCCTTGGGACCCTCAAGCTGGGATAGGGCCCAATCGTCTAGTTGTAGAAAAAGAAAAGGCTGATAAACTCTGATAATTATCATTACCAAACTGGCAGTAACATTGCACATACTGCAATCAGTTATATTTAGTCATGTAATAAAAAAGAAACATTTCTGGCTGGGAATATGGCCTAGTGGTAAAGTGCTCACCTCATATACAGGAAGCCCTGGATTTGATTCCTCAGCACCACATGTATAGAAAAAGCCAGAAGTAAAAATTTAAAAAAAGCCAGAAGTGGCACTGTGGCTCAAGTGGTAGAATGCTGAAAAGACACCAGGGACAGGACTCAGGCCCTGAGTTGAAGCCCAGGACTAGCACAAAACAAAAATAAACATTTCTAAATTCAAAATCACAGTCTTTGGTATGGTTATCCATTTCATTCAAGAAAGAAAACTTTCATAGTTTAATTCTTTTAGAAAATTGGCTGTCAAGTCAGGAACTGGTGGCTCCTGCCGGTAATCCTACAGAATCAGGAGGTTGAGATCTGAGCATCACAGATCTTAGCAAGCCTGTGCAGGAATTGGAGACAAATCTACAATTCACCCCCCAAAAGCTAGAAATGCAACTATGGCTTAAGCAATCAAATGCTAGTCTTTAGCAAGCGAAGTTCAAGGACAGCACCACACCCTGAATTCTAGTTTCAGAACTAGCACGCACACAAAAAGATAAATAAGTTAGCACTCAATGCTGACTTTAAATTATTATTTCATATTTACTGAGATATAATTCCGTATCTGCCATCTACCTATGGACATGTCTACATTTGTACATGTTTATATACATTTTTATTCCAAAAATGTTACTTGTCAGACTTTAGTGGTATTCAGCTGGGCAGGAAGCCTAAATTTTTCAAGTACTTTTTTTTTTTTAGAAAAGACAGTTTCACATGCTTTTAATCCTAGCTACTTGGGAGGCTGAGATCTGAGGATCATAGTTCAAAGCCAGCCCAGGCTGAAAAGTGCCAGAGACATTAAATAATCCAAAAACCAAAAGTGACAGTGTGAGTCAAGGGGTAAAGCAATAGCCTTGAGCTAAAGAAGATCAGGGACAATACCCAGGTCCAGAGTTCAAACCCCAGGATTAGCAACACCCAAAACAAGACAATACATAGTTTTCCTCCCTCCCCTCCTCTCTCTCTCTCTCTCTCTCCCTTTCCCTCTCTCTTTCTGCTTTCTTGTACAAGTCTCCCCACAGACCCACATGAGAAGAAACTCAGGCATGCTCACATCTCCAGGTAAGGTTCCCAATGCACCCCTCTTCATGTCACTACCCATGGATTGAGAAATATGGAGAAGAGGAAGGAAATCAATTCCAGGAACCTCCTCCAGCCAGTAGGACAATAGGTGTTCACCAGGTGACCATCCAGGCCAAATCCATGCCACCTTCTGTATTCAGAGACTTACATTGCGGGCATTCATTGTGAAACCATCTTCTTTCTGCATTCCCGTCAACTAGAACTCTGTTCTACTTCCACATCCCAGCAAGTAGCTCCATAGTTCACCTGGAAATTTTAAAGTATCTTTGCTTCTTTTTCTTCCAAGCCCTACTCACCTCATCTATTCATTTGTTTTAATTCATGAGACTAAGTTTCGAGTACCATGCAAACATACCCAAACCATTCCTGGGAATTAGGTAGAATGAAACTGTGTCATTTGCAGTAAGGAAGACAGCACTAGAGCACAGTATGTGAAGGGACAGGTACCATACAAAATAACAAACACAGCCATTCTTCCATGTGTGGAAGCTAAAATACTGGCTTTTGTATGAAAGACATGGGGGAAAGGTGGGTGTCCACAAAGGAAGGTGATATTTGGTCCCTGGGAGGCTCTATGCATGTGTGAAATATCCCAGTCATTTCTGTTCAGTTGGACAATAAGCCTACAATGAAACAAAAGTGAAAACAGAGAAGCTTCTGGAGATTACAGACCCAGTGTGGCTCAGTGTTGGATTGGTTTTGAAAGGCTTTAATGAAATCTGAAATACAACCCTACTTGGATTTCTGTCTTCTCCTCACTTCTCCAGGAATTGGGCAGCTCGTCTGCTTGCTTTGACTTGTCCATTCCAGCTAGGTTGTGCTGTGTGCTTCTTTTTTTGTCTTGAGACCTGGTGACTGAATCCATGACTCTGTGGGCCAGAGAGCTTCTCCAGCACTGAAACCCTTCAAGAAGCATAACAGCCTGGGATGCTGAGCACCAACCAAGGCCTGTCACGTGGGGATGACAGTGCCTGACTGAGTAGAGGAAGATGGTGAGAGCAACTTCATTTGCAAGAAGCCAAAGTAGAGGCCAACCAAAGTCCTACAATGGGCACGATGACAAACATACTGTCATGGATCCTAGAAGAAAATTGTCTGCATGGAAGAAAATAGGATAAGGGAACACAGGCAAATGAGGTGAAGGGTACTTAGAATAACAGAGAAAATATATGACCAAAGTGCATTATATGAATATATGAATGAATCCAGAATCAGGTCACTTTCTGAAAAAGCTAATGAAAAATTAGCTGGGTGACAGTATCTTATGTACATAATCGTAGCTACACAAATGTAAGATTTTTGAGGATCATAGATTGAAGTTCAGGAGACTCTGAACTCTAATAAAGTACCAAAAAGATGGAAGTAGTTTTTGCTCAGGTGGTGAGATTGCTAGCCTTGAGCAAAGAAGGTCAGAAAAATCATCCTGGCCATGAGTTCAAATTAAACGACTTGCAAACAATAGAGAAAGCAAGTTAGGAAAGAAGAAAAATACACCCCACCCCCACACCCCTACACACAAAGAGACACAGAGAGAAAGAGACAGAGAGAGAGAAATCTAAGAAAATAGGAAGACAGGCTCGAAGGATGGAACAAAGAAAAAGAAAATGTACTAAAGGTTATTACTAAAGTGATTTAAAGAAGTGAGCTTATAAATTCCTGCAGTAATAAGGATGAATATGCACTGATGAAAATGAAAGGTAAAAGTAAAAATAAGTTCTTTTGGATGGTCTAGGTCATGCAAAAGTTTCCAGGAGAAAGGATCACAGAGTTGGAGACCAGATGAGCACTACCTAGGCCTGGGTTGGTGAGAGGCTTGGGGAGGCAGTGGGCATGGCTACGGGGGGCATATACCCCAGGTGTCTGCATTACATTCACCCTGGGGCCGCTGTGTCTGCATGAATGTTCTTCTGCTTTGCTCTGGCTTGGTTTAGCAGGAGAGGATTCCAGATGAAAGCCGTGCACCAGCGCAAATTGTGGAGAAACGTTGGGGTCTGCAGGAACAGGAAGCCCTGGGAAGATCCTCATGACTGGGGAGTGCTCTCTGAATGAGGAAATCTCTGGAGAGCCCCTTAGTTCTCCTGAGAGGACTGTACTGAAAGCAGAACTTCTGCTCTGGCCAATATCCCCATCATCCTGCCTCAGCATAGGCTCTCTCCACAGTGCTCCGGATAACTGAGATATGACCCAGTCCAGGGCCTTGACCACAGGACCATTTTCACAATGATATGAGTTAGGACTTTCATCCTTCCTGATTATGAACTAAACATCTTTTCTTTATTAAATATCCAGGCCCCTGCATTTGAATAGCATAGAAATTTTAGCCCATAGAATGGGTTATGATGCATTGTAGCAAGTCTAAGGCTGTTGAAGTGAAATGGAAAATGTGTGTAGTATGTGAACTCTTTCTCACAAAGGCAAACAGATAACCATCTCAAAGAGATTATATTATATCTGCCAGGAGCCACTCAGGAAGGCAGAGGCTGTGTCATCCTGGCAGTTGGGGGATGAGCCTCAGTATCGTGACGTCACAGAGGAATTCCCAGTGCTCAGACTCCAGGCAGTTGACTGTGGTCTTTGTTGGAGCTGCAGCCATGTCTGCTATCCAGAGCCGCGAAACAGATGAAGACAAATGTTCACTGTGACCAGCACACCCTCCATGCGTGGCTGCCCTGCACCAGGTAGTCTGGAAAACACCTGCTTTGAGGTTCCTCCTAGGGGTGGCCCTGGCCAGGGTTCTGTCTCCTTTCTCCTGACCTTTGTGAACTGCCTCTGACCTTCAGCCCTGTTCATGAAAAGTGACCCCTGTTCACACTGTACAGGGCTGAGGTGAAGACTGTTGTCTTCACATTGTCAGAGAAGACAGAGAGAGGTTCCATGGACGAGTGTGGAGGAGGCTCTGCCAGTGCCTGAGCAGCGAGCAAAGCTTTCCACACTGTTCAGTGCCATCATCATACCCAACAGAGCCACAGTGCTGCCCAGAGGACCACAGTGCAGCCAGCAAACCTAAGTGCTTCCTCTAGGGGCATCATGTCCTGCTCAGTGTTCCTTCTCATCTGTTCGCTTCCCCAAAACAGAATACTGATATAAATAAAATGGGAATAACATTTCAAGGAGGTTCAGTTGTGTCACGATTAAAAGCAATTTGGAATTGCTTCTTTAAGAATATTCATGGCATGCTATAAAAATGCTTTTCTCAAGTTGACCAATGACATTTAGTCACTTTGTGGTGGCCATCTCCTCAGCCTTGCTCTATCATTTCATCTCCCTTACCAGATTCTTCTCTTTTCCTCTAACAGGTACATTAGCTTCTGGCATTGTTCTTTCCCCATCTCTTAGAGAAGAAAAGGTACAGGACTCTGTTCCTATATCTGACCTCCACAGCTTTTCTGTTTCTGTTAAAAAATCAAATAACCAAGTCCCCTGGGTGTGAATGATAGAGTCAGGCTGACATTGGGAGTACCATGTGTGGAACTGTGTCCCCATTACACTGGACACAAAACTCTACACCATGGTAGAGCCTGTGTGTGGTGTTGTGTGCAGCAGGAGAGACTTCTTCCTGAGGAAGATGCCCAGCTTCACAGACTTGTGTGCCCAGAGGTCAGTAGCAGAGCCTTGCTCATCCACAGCCCAGTGCACATGAGAACAGGCTGGATGAGGAGGAAGTGGCACCTCTTCCTGTTCACTGATGTGATGCTAGTGTCTAATACCAAGTACTTGTGGACCACACACTCTCCTGCCCACCACAATGTGCTCTTCCATTTGTTTCTGCATGGTTTTAGATCTCCTGTTTTTTCTAAGTACACATGCAGCTCCTGTGTTGGCTCCTGCAGAGAGCATTGTCAGGAGTGAAGAAGACCCCATGGTCTGCTGGCCCATCCCTGTAGTCCCAGCACAGAGTGTCTGAGGGAGGAAGGATCCAGAAGAAGAAACTAGGCTAGACTACATACAAAGGCCCTGTCTCCAAAAGCAAATAAAACAAGCATAATAATAACAGTGATTGGCTTTATCTGAGTTAAATATGACAAAATAATTAGAGTGATTAGAGAGTAATGTGTTCAGTTAACCTGAGCCAACCTTCCTAATCAGTAAGTAACAAACTAAAAAGCCTAAGGCAGTATTCTCACACCTGTAATCCCAACTACTCAGGAGGCTGTGACCGTAGGAATGTCAGTCAAATCTAGGCTGTGCAAGAAGTCCATACAACTTACCTTTAATTCCCCTCCAAAAAGCTGGCAGTAGAGCTCTGTCCCAGGTGATAGAGGTCTAGCCTTGAGAAACAAAGCTCAGAGACAGCTCCCAGGCGCTCAGTACAAACCCTATGACTCTGACAAAAAAGATAACAAAGTAAGAGTCATGGAGTTTCTTTTTGCAGATATAAGATATGCTTTAGGATAAAGCATATCATTCCACTGCATATCCTGTCTGTGGCCGAATGTGGGGAGAAAGTGGGAAATGGGAATGGGAATTCCAGAAAGTCCTTTGTCTTGAGCTGGCCCCAGGAGAAATTCAGTCACTTTCTGGTAAGACTAACAGATATCAGGTAGTGGTGGATCCACAAAGCTACATGCAAAATTTCCCGAAAAGATGGAAAGTATGATGCAATTTTATCTAGAATTTACTATAAAACAAAAATGTTCTGATATGATTGCTTTCTTGGCTCCTCCCTCAACTTTGACCTTCATAATGACCTTCTATGCACACACTCCACCATGTTCAAATAGGTCAGTATTGCACTGCCTGTACCAGTGGTTTTCAGTAAGATTAGAAAACCTTCTTGGGGGAGGGTGGATGCTCAGTCTGGGGAGGCCAGGTGTTACCTATGTACTGCATCACAGTAATTGAAATTAGTCAGCAAGTATTAGTGAACCCTGCAAGTGTGCTTGGCAATTTTATTTCACACTCCCAACAATTCCCTGTGGAGATAGATTTTACTTCTGTAAATATAACTAGGTCAGCAAACAGTAAAGGGCTTGAATTGCTCTAAAATGGGTTTTACTGATAAAGTACAGGTTAATTTTCCAGCGCACATCTCTAAGCCTGCATGAAGATGGAGAATGGCCCCAGACAGGCTGAAACACATGGATTCACAAAGTGGTGTAATGTGTATCATCCATGGTCTCAAAACCACACCCCTCACTTCCACCTGTGTATTCATTGGGTACATGTTGAGCATGCAGTTCACATTTCCTCTCTTCAGAGACCTCACATGTCCTCAGAAGATTGAGACAAACAAGACAAATAGTTCTCACATTGTCTATTTGTTAATTCTCTGATGAATGCATCTTGGAAAAAATTATCAAAAATGATTGGGAAGGTGGACATATGTGTGTCTGTCTCTGCAGGACTTGTCCGTGGCAGATTTCATGGAATGTTCTGGGTTCTTGTTGCTCTGTGGGTACTCTGGATGCAAATTAAAGGAAGCTGATGCAACTCATAGAGAGAAGAGTAGACATTTCCCCCAAACTACTCTTTAGGGAAAACTTAAAATGTGGCTATTAGATCATTTTAAGCTCCATTAGTTTTAAAGCTATTGCACTGTCCAGCCTCCTTGTTGTGTGGTAGATGGCTTTTATTACGTTTCTGCAACATGGCCTCAGTAAACAGGTATTGTGTGTGTATATATAGGCAAGTTAGGGGAAGTCTAAGGTGGGCTTCACTATCCTGGCGAAACACTTTTCAGGACAGCACAGCATTGGAAAGGAGAAGAGCTGTTATTTATGGAAATAAAAAAGAAAAACAAGCAGACATAGAATAAAGTCTGGTGTTTCATAAGATGATAAATATTGGATGGCTAAGTGCCCACTGATTCCACTCATGGTGTTCTCATACATACACACACACACACACACACACACACACACACACACACACACACACACTGCCTCCACACAAAAATTCAAATATTAATGTTTAAAGTGATTTGGTTTACAATACCCAGGTAATGGTTGTAAAAGCTTAATGCATGACTAAAGAAAATATATGCCAGATTGTGAGGAATAATATTTACATACCTTGATTTCCAATCATTTTTTTTTTGTTTTACACCTTTTATTCTTACATCAAGTTTGTAAAAACAGAAGCAGGTGACATTTGCACTTTAAAAAGCCTTTTCCTTAGCTGCGGTTTTCTTGATGGAGAGTCCCCAGGTGTGAGAGAAGTAGAAGCTCATCTTGGCGCCAGCATCCGGCCAGTGCCGTCACTGATTCGTGGCATTGTCTCTTCTAGGACACTTGTGACAGACACAATATTAACAGGATTTACATTGGGGTTTTTTGGTTCCTTTAAAAAAAAAAGTATGTTCCCAGTTTCTCATTCATACTTTTCTTTGAATATATTGCACAATATTTGATTATTTAAAAAAAGGTATTTAGGTCTCAGGCAAAAAAAAATGTTTTTTCTCCTTCCCCTCAGGAGGTGCTAATGAGTATTATTTTCTAAAAGAGGTAAGTGGTTGTCTGTGTGGCCATCCTCAAAGGGAACAAAATGGACAGCTTTACAGGATCCAAGTCTGAAACGACAGCAAATGATCTCCACTATAAATTTTCCAATTCCATGTAACATGCCTGTTGTTGAGAAGATTCCTCCAACAATACCGCAGTCTTACAAAAAACTGCCAGAGTGGCATATGCTCCTCAGTGACAGTCACCATGAGAGAGCTGAGATCGTATGTTATGAAGATTCCAGAAACTCCATGGCTGCCCGCAGCATGGTTGATGATACACTCCCTATCTGTGACAGAAAACTGATGTGTTTCTGCTGAAATTTTGTATGTGGCGTTTTGTTGGCACAACTGTAATAAAATATTGGAACATCGGGTTGTGATCTACAGCAATTTTTTCAGTTCCATCCAGAGGATTAATGATTCCTGGAACAACCTCTCCAAAAGACAGGTGATCTATTCTGTGAGAAAAATTGTAGGTTGACTAGTGCTGCCAAGTGCGGGTGCCCTCGAGGATGTGGAATTGCCTTGCCCACAGTTATGTGAAAAGTCCCTGTTACTTTATAAACGTTGAGATGGCCTCGTATTGAAGACTGCGACAAGTTGTCTTCCCTGGGTGGAAGTGCAGTGGATGAGCTTTTGGAAGCACTTTTGAATATCACAACCTGAAGAGAATGTTCTTCTTGTAGCCTGCTCTGAATCAGCTGTAGCATCCTCTGCCACTCTTTTTGCTGTGGTGAAAGTTCAAATATTACTAGTTCATGAATAAGACGATCTGCAGAAGCAACCATTGTTTCTGTTAAATCCAATACATCTGCTCCAACATACTGGCACTTCATGGCAACAGTAATATCTATATTGATTCTCAATTTACTAGAAAAATGTTTGTCTACTTCATATTCATACTTCATCCATGTATCTTGATATACTGAGAATTCCATTATTGTTAGTAAATCCATAGTAGTAAATGCTATCAGAGAAACATTGCACATTGTATCCAACAAAATGTCAATTCTCTCTGGAACTCTGCACTCATTCATCACATGAGAAGAAATACTATGAAATGTCACCAATTGTCTTTGAAGAATACTTTAACAAATATATCTGTACCAGGCACCACTCTAAACATTTGCATCCAAGTGTTTAATAGATGCAGTAAACCTGTGCCCCCACTGGCTGAGGTCTCTACATAGCTTTCGGGAACCTTTGGAAAGGTATCCAGTTCTTTCACAAAACTTAAGGTTTTTTTTTCCAATTCAGTCGCCTCATCTTCAGGAAAACCATCCTCTTCCTTCATATAGTCATGCTTGTGGTGCGGCCCCAGCCAACCACCATGTTTCTTTCCAATCTTTTTAAAGAAGGAGAATATAACAATACTAGGTGATGATGACAAACACAAATATCACAAACATTCAAATATTATACTCTTATTCATGGTGATTTTATGTATGTATCAATTACCAGATTTTTAAAACGTGCAAGGTAGAAAATCTTAGATATGAAATGTAAACATTGGAGAAATTAATCATACAGTGAAATAGCAAAAGAGATACTGATTGGGAGTAACTTAGCTGTCTTACCACTCATCATTAAAGACTTGGTATGGTGTTGATTATTGATCATAACAATGAACAGGATGTTTCCCAGGAAATAACACAGCATATTACAGTTCTGAAATTTTTATAAGGAAATGAAACACAGCAATTTTCCCATGTTTTCATTTTTATTGCCAATTTTTATCCTTGCTTACTGAATTGAAAATATTCCATCGATGTTTCTTCATACGATTTAGTGTATATAATGCTATTTTTGTATTTGAACAGCACACCTTGCTCTGTCTGGTGCGATCACTGTGGACACTGAAGGCAGTGCAGGTGTGAGCTTGCCTATGCTGAGGTGGCTTGCAGCACACAGTAGAAAATAAGTTTTTCCACATCAATCCAATGTGTCTTCCACACTAAAGGCTAATTCACATCACAGTAAGATCACTGGTCAGAGCCAGAGTCTATCAAACCCCAGTTATGAGCAGGTTCTAATTCCACCCATACTCACATTGACACTAATGGACCGACAATCTTTTTTTTTTTTTTTTTTTTTTTGGCCAGTCCTGGGCCTTGGACTCAGGGCCTGAGCACTGTCCCTGGCTTCTTCCCACTCAAGGCTAGCACTCTGCCACTTGAGCCACAGTGCCGCTTCTGGCCGTTTTCTGTATATGTGGTGCTGGGGAATCGAACCTAGGGCCTCGTGTATATGAGGCAGGCACTCTTGCCACTAGGCTATATCCCCAGCCCGACAATCTTTTTATCTCTAAGGACAGACTTAAAAATCATAGCATGAATGTGAAATATACTATAATATTTTCTCTCATTTTCAATTGCAGTTCTTCACAGCTAAAGGACAAATGGTGCTCTTTACTTCAAAGGTAATTCCCAGCTGTTCATACTTAATATTTTAATTTGCTAGTGAGTAAATAAAAGTCCCTGAAAAGCAATGTTCCCAATCTACTCTTCTTATTTGTAATAGAAATTATTTATCGTGGCTTCTTTTAGAAATAAAATGCATTTTTTATTTTGTAAGACATTTTGGTTATAAACCCTAAGTTCTTCTTAACCTAAGCAGGGTGGATTTAAGGGAATATTTTCTAAGTAAATATGTAGGATTACAGTCACTGTCATCCTGGCTGTTCAGGAGGTTGAGAACTGAGGATTGTGGTTCCAAACAAGCCCAGTCATGAAATGATTTTCCAATAAGTTGAAAGTGGGAATCTGGATCAAGTAAGAGCGTGTTAGCTCTGAGCTAAAGAGCTCAGGGTAAATGTTCAGGTCCAAGGATCAAGATCCAAGGCTGGCTCTGTGTGTGTGTGTGTGTGTGTGTGTGTGTGTGTGTGTGTGTGTGTGTGTGTGTGCTCAAAGCAATGTTTTTTACAATAGGCATGCTTCCCAAATCTAATTTCCTCAAGCTATCTCTTGTGTTCTGAATCTCATATTTTGTTTTCAAACGATAGTCTATATTTTCAAACTACTGCCTCATTCTTTGTGCTCTTTTTCATTATTGATGAAATTTTCAGCTATATCAACACTCAAAAAGAGAACTTCAGAAGAATATTCCATTGCGGCCCTCTGCCAATGATTTCCAGAAGGATGATTCTGTAAATGGTTTTAAGAATAAGCAGGGATTATCAAGATCCTTACTTACTTAGGAGAGGAGTCTGGATAGTCTTTACATAGGAATTCACAGACTTGTCTCTGCCTGATTCATTTCAATGGCGACAGTGTTTAGAGATAGAATGTAGTAGGAGAACCGGGCACCAATGACTCACACCTGTAATCCTAGCTACACAGGAGGCTAAATCTGAGAACCATGAGTCCATGATACTCTTATCTCCAATAAACAACTCACAAAATGCCAGAAGTGGTGCTGTGGCTCAACCATGAGAATGCTTAAGAAAAGGAAGCTCAGGGACAATCTCCCATGCCCAGCAGTCAAGCCCCAGTAAACAAACAATTTGTAAGGTTATCTTTGCATTAAAAATTAGCTTCAGTAATTTTTACAGTGTAGTACAGTTCAGCTAAAGAAAGAATTCTTTAGAGACATGAGCTTGTCTTCATGGATGATAATTTGTGTTGCCTCCAGAAATACCTGAGCCAACAAGATTTTTAAAAGATTCCCATAAATTTATTCTTACCTGTAGAATCATAGTGCACCTTACACATCACAGTAAATAACTGTAAAACTTGATATTTCAGGACTTTGTTGGTGTTTTAAGTATTACTTGATGTTTTTCTCTTCTCTTTCTCTACAAATTTGAATATTGATGTAAATTAGATGTGAAGGACATTTGTAGAATGGACATTTGTCACTTATAATGATTTAAGAAAATCATTTGGAATGATCTTTTCACAGAAATTCATAGCATAACAAAGATTTTTTTCAACTTTACCAATAACTTCTATATTCAATACCAAACAAAAGAGTGGTCAGTTTCCATAATCATTGCTTCTCCTTGCTCTTTCATTTCCCCTGGCTCACCACTCTCTCACCAGCCCATATCCTCCTCTCCTCTAACAGTAGATTCAGCTTCTGGCCTCCTTTTGCTCATCTCCCAAAGTGGAAAAGGTCCAGGGCTCTGTTTGCATATCTGTCCTGCATCCATATTCAAACTGACCTAGCTTTCTATTTGCTTTTCCACCCATACTACAAAGTCCATTGGATGTTATTTATGAAGTCAAGGTTGAAAATGGTAGCATTGTGCACCATTAATGTCTGGCATGAAGCTCTCTCCTATGTTTGAACACTGACCATGTGTGGTGTTTTCTGTGCATCAGGAAAGCCATCTTCCTAAGAAGGACGATCATTGGGACAGATCCCTGTCCCCAGGGGACCCTGGCAGAATCCTGCTCATCTATGGCCCAGTTCAGATACAGGAAGGATGCAAGAAGAAGAAGAAGCACCTCTTCCTGTTCATTGATTTACTGCTTGTGTTTAATACCAAGTAGGTGTGCACTGCACACACCTGTTCAGCACAAAATGCAATTCACTAGCAAATAGCATTTACATAGCGCTGGCTTTAAGACCACAGGTTCTTTTACAATTTTGTTTGCAAAGGATTGGATCTTTGTTTGTTTCCCACATGTCCCTGAAGTGGTGTTACTGTTGAGAATATGGTCAAGAATGAAGAACACCACCAGGCATGCTGTCCATCCTGTAGCCACAGCGTGCAGACTTTGATATAGGAACCAGAGTTAGGATCAGGCTGCATTACACAGAGAGGCCCTGACTCCAACACAGATAGAACAACACGACTGAGAATGTGACAGATCAATGCACTCCTCTCCAAAGTTCAAAATGATAAAAAAAAAAAAAGAAAAAGAAAAAAACTAAGAGACTAGTTGGAGCTGAGAATGTCACTTAGGGGGCGAGTGCTCACCTAGCATGAATGAAGCCCTGGGGTCAATTCCTCAGTACCACATACACAGAAAATGTTGGAAGTGGGTCAGTGGCTCAAGTGGCTATCCATGACCAAAGAAGCTCAGAAACAGACTAGGCCCATAGTTCATGTCCCAGGACTGACAACAAAAAACAACAAACAAAAACCCCAGTCCCCCACCAAAAAAAAAGCAAGGGAGTAGTTTGGGAGACTAGTTCTTAACACATTGTGGATGTAAATTAAGAGGTATGGTGTTTGTTGCTCTTTTTAGGTACAAGAAGTGCTTTAAGATTAAGAATGCTATCCCACTGCATGCCCTATGGATGGCTGAATGTGGGGACAATAAGAAGGGTGGTGATTATTCCATAAAGTCCCTTCTTTTGGGCTGCCCATGGAGAATGTCAAGGCCACCTTCAGGTAAGTCTTATGACTGGCCTCTGAACCTGCAGTGAAATAGCAAAGTAGTGATTCTGAATTCATCACTTAGCTATTCCAGCTCGCACTACCATGACGTACAGTAATCTTGATCATTGTTCATGCTAATGTAAAATAAATTTTCTAGGGTATGAGACACCATCGTACATTTCAGAAAATGCTTTAAAAAAGTGAAACATTCTAGTTTTTCTCATGTTTCCTGTTGTTTAATTGCAAATTTTTCTATGTATTTCTGGATAAAGAATATGCTATTTAGGGCTGGGAATATGGCCTAGTGGAAAGAGTGCTTGCCTTGTATACATGAAGCTCTGGGTTTGATTCCCCAGCACCACATATATAGAAAATGGCCAGAAGTGGTGTTGTGGCTCAAGTGGCAGAGTGCTAGCCTTGAGAAAAAAGAAGCCAGAGACAGTGCTCAGGCCCTGAGTCCAAGGCCCAGGACTTGCAAAAAAAAAAAAGGAGGGGGGGGATATTCTATTTAAAGAACATGTTTCTTCTGTGTGCTTTAATCTGGATGACTATATTTCTTTAAATGTTTGAATAGCACATCCAGCTTTGTTGGTATTATCACAGGGAACTGAATGTAGGGCGGGTGTGAGACTGGCCCATGCTGAGGGGGCTTCCATCACAAGTGGCAGTGATTCTAATCAAATCCACTCCTCTTCTACAGTAGTCTACTTAACATCACAGTAAATCACCATACAGGCTACAGTCCATCAACGCCCCAGTTAACACTAGGGTTGATTTTGTCTGTGTTCACATGGATATCAATGGATTGACAGTATTTTCACCTTTCATGATTTCTTAACATCATGTCTATGAAATGTCACTAAATATTGTCAATCATTTTAATTTGCATTCTACCCAACAAAAGGAAAAATGGTGTTCTTTCTTGCTCAGGTATTAATATTTCACTTTGTGAATGGAGATTTGAAAGCCAATAAATATCCTTAAAATATGCTCACTTAGTTATTATGGTTGTTATTTATCCTGGCTGCAATTCTAATTAACATTCATTCTGTATTTTGTGATACTTTGATTATAATCTCTAAATTTTCCTTCACTTTAAATGATAAATTAACATTCTCTGAAATTATATATCTAGGTCAACAGGCACTAGAGGCTCCATCCTGCAATCCATCTTTTTCAGGAAGCTGAGGATTGCAGTTTGAAGGCAGTCTGAGCAGGATAGTCCAAGAGACACTGATGTCCAATAAACCCCCAGAAGATTCAGAAGTGGAGCTGGGGCTCCTGTAGTACAGCCATAGTCCGACGCACATAAGTTTAGAAACCGTGCACAGACTCTGGGGAAAGTCCCAGGTTTGGCGCAATCTATGTTCTCATGCTGCATGCTCCCAGCACATCTTGCTTTCGGTTGTCTATGAAAGTGTTGGCCCTCCCCTCTAGATAGTCACTCTTGAAACACTGGCTCTGATTCCTTCCTAAATGTCACTGTGCTGGACTCTCTGCTCGCTTCTCAATCCTATCCTCCTTTCCTCCAATGTTATTTCATCTATTCAAATGCATGACTGATCCATGAGTGTTGTCAACAACAAAATATAGATCGAAAACATATTAACTATAAAGACTGATGTGAAAACTCAGTTACTAGCTCTTATTGAATGGCTCAGGTATACCAGCCTGGCAAAAGAGGAAGACCTGGATGATCGCATTCCACTCCAGATTTTCACCAAGGAGGACAAGAACAGTTGACTTGTAAGTGGTTTTTACAGCAGAGAGGACATTTCTAGTTACTTGCTCAGGCTGGAAGGGGGAGAGAGTTTAAAAATTATCAAATGGAAGGAAACATTTTAAGAACAATGATAGGAGGAAAGAAAGAAATTGAGGGATGAGCTCGATTCCACTTAGGTGTTATTTATGAAGGTAAATGTGATAGCAATGTGACTTAGTGCAATTACTATATGCTATTAACAGTTATCTATTTTGGAACAATTCTGTGTCCTTCTCTTTGTAGAATAGCTCCCTTTATTTCAAAATCCCTTTCCAGCCTTCATGCTGAATCTTCCCAGGGGTATTTTGTATTTTTAAATCACTTTAGTGTAAATTGAGAAACTTTCTTGAAAATGCAAGACCTGTTGCTCCCAGCTGGCTCAGGCCTGGAATCATGGCTACACTAGAGTTGAGATCTGATCACTGTAGTTGAAAGCCAGCCAGGGAGGAAAGACCTTGAAATGCTTACCTCTAAATGACCAGCAAAAAAAGCTGAAATTGGAGCTGTGGCTCACGTTGTAGAGTGCTAGACTTGAATGACAATCCTCAGATACAGACCCTGGCTTTGGGTTCAAGCTCCATAAGGTACACAACTTAACTAAGTGAGTTGTGTTTGCATATGTTTTTAACATAAGAAAGGAAGACCAACTGGGCAGGGCAGAAAAGTCCCTTTGAGATTCTTATAGACAATGAAGATCCCCAAATCCAGAAGTGGAGCTATGTCTCAAAGTTAGACCTCTAGCCTTGAGCAAAAAGAACTCAAGGATGGAGTCTAGGACATTGAGTTCAAGCCCCCAAATAAGAACTACATCAAAAATGAAAGAAAGACAATTTAAATAATGTATTATCATTCATACATTTATGTCTTTCATTTATAAAACTGTGTACTAGACAATATGAAACTTTATCCACTGATTTTAGCTAACAAATATAAACAAGCAAATTTTAATATTAAATATATACAATTTGTCACAGTTTTGCCATACAGAAGGTCATTTCTATCATTCAGGGAGGTACTCTTCCTGGAATTAAACTACTTTTTCAAGTTCTTGTTATTTATATGTGGAGTGGTTATCATTAATTTCATACATTTTTGTGAAATTAAAAAGGAAAGGAAAGGTACCAAATATTAAACAGAAAATCAGAATCTTTCCCCCAAAGATTCTTACTTAGAATTTTTCATATAATTGTTTTTTTTTACTTTTTCTAGAAGTGTCAGCATGCATGACAGCATACATATTTTTGAGAGTCTTTACCAAATATCATAGTCCTTCATGCTGAAATTTATATACTTCTGAAAAAAATGGTATTCTTTTATACCTATACTAACTCTTTCCTACTAAACTTAATTTTACTCTGTGTATGTATGTATCTATGTGTAACATATATGTGTACATATATTCATATACATGTTACATTAATAGAATGTGCATAAGCCTATATAATTATACAGAAATATGGGTGGCTATTCATATATACAGAAAACATAACATGCATGTTTACATACATATTTCTATGTATGTACACATAAAATATACAAATGTTTATATACACATAATATACATTTAAGGTATCCATGAATATACACATAATCATTATATATATATATACATATATGTATTCTCTGTGGTGTGTGTGTGTGTGAGAGAGAGAGAGAGAGAGAGAGAGTGTGCGCATGATGGTAGGAATTGAACCCGGGACTCATACACGCTAGTCCAGTATTGCCTGAATCAGCCAAACTCCATGCCGTTTCATATTTTCCAAACACTTAGATTTTCTCAATTGTCCCCCAAAGTGTTCTTGAGTCAGAACAGAAAGCTTCATGTTCAAATATTGCTTTAGAAATTATGCTAAATTATCACGTCCCACTCCTGTTAACATCAGGCCTCAGTTCACCTGAATTCCATGAGTCAGGATACGTTCACCCCATTGCTTGTAATGCCTTCAAGAATATCAACTGATACTTGCCACAATGAGTTACGTACATTGTAGTAGAGTAATAAGGAGTTCACAGTGATGAACAAAACACATCATAAAATGGTACTTTGGTCTTCAGGGGTGCTCTACATAACACAAAATAGTATTGTTCATTCCCTATGGCTGGTAGTGAGTGTCTTGCAAATGATCTGAGCCATTTCATGAGCCTGACTCATGGCTGCAGGGAGAAGAGAGTGGACAGGTCTGGTGTGAAAAGTGCAGACTTCTCTCTGCATGACTCCCTCCAGTACTGACAGGGCTGAGAGATACATCTGTTTGGTCAGCTATGCTTTTTTTTTTGGCCTGGGGCTTGGACTCAGGGCCTGAGCACTGTCCCTGGCTTCTTTTTGCTCAAGGCTAGCACTCTGCCACTTGAGCCACAGCGCCACTTCTGGCCGTTTTCTGTATAAGTGGTGCTGGGGAATTGAACCCAGGGCCTCATGTATACAAGGCAAGCACTCTTGCCACTAGGCCGTATCCCCAGTCCCCAGCTGTGCATTTTTAAATGGCCTTCAGTGAAGTCCAAATTTCCTTACATGAAGGCTGAAGAGGAGCGTGATTACTACTGAAGAGCCAAGTGTCTGCCTATGGATTGATGTTCAGCCCATGGAAAGTCTCCACATCAATGCTCATGGGCCACAAGCAGGTCTTCCCTGAAAATGTCCTTATTTGACCTTGCCTCTTGGAAGACATTGTCACTGAATTTTCAGCTTTGTGTACATTTTTTTTCTCTCATTATTTTCATTGTATTCCTGTGCCTTTTGTCCTCCATATTCTCTGATTTTTATTCAGCTTTGACTTCTGTGGGCTTTTTTCATGTGTCTGAAATGCATTCTCCTGGCTTCATGTTATACAAAGAAATGAAGACACAATTCTACTCAAGGTTTGTGCTATTCACAGGAGTTGCCTTTAAATACTAAGAAACAAATTGTGCTTTGGAGATAAGGAAACTAATTTGGAAATGACTATATAATGATACTATTTGCATTCTTAACATTTTTTTCTCACATGTCTTTCTAGCCAATAACAGTAATAGCAAGAAACTCAGATACAGTGAAGGACATTATCAGCACGTCACTATCAAGACTGGGAATATGTGTAAGTCACCTGTAAGCCGTTTGTAAATTAGAAAGAGATTTCCTGTTGGTGATGAATAGAGATGCACTTCTGCTCACGTGCCTATTGTGTACTGCCTTCATAGCATTGCTGATAGTCATAAGTGATGTTATATTTGTCCCCCTCCCCCACCTCTTGAGTAGTTAGGATTACAGACATGAGCACCAGCGCCCGGCTCCCTTTTGCTTTTAATGTAACTCAGTGGGACAGAATGAGGTAGAAAGGTTTCTGAATGCCAACATGTTTCATTCTTCTTTTTTCATCCCTTGAGCTCTCAATAAAAGTTTGAAAGATACAGTCAGGCACCAGTGACTCACACTTGTAATCCTAGCTACACAGGCAGCTGAGATCTGAGGATCACAGATCAAAGCCAGCCTGGCAGGCAAATCCCAGAGTGTCTTCTCACAGGTATGTGGAGAGAGGAAGGGTGGGCAAATCCAGTCAGAAGATTCAATGCGCGAGCATAACCATGAAACCAGGTAACTCCAGGGGGTGGGTGTGTTTGGGAGGAAAAAGGAAGAATAATGGAAGGGGCTGCATTGATGGAGATGCATTGTACTCATGAATGGCTGTATCAAATTGAAGCCCCTTTGTGCCACTACTGAAGGATCATAGGACTTGGGGGAGTGGGGTAAACCTGTAATAAGTTGATTATCCAATTGAATAGTGAGTGTTTACACGGAGGAAAATCTGTAGCCTCTTTTCAAATTATTCATGGTGTGTCGAGAGCACAAATCTGGGAAATTCTATGTCTAAACATTACATGTGATATCTAGGAAACCCAGAGAAGAGACACAGGAAATTTTTTCACCATTATAGTAGGCACTCAACAAACATGACATTGAGCCAAGTGCTAATGGCTCACTCCTGTAATCCTACTCAGGAGGTGGAAATCTGAGAATGAAAGTGCAAAGCCAGCCCAGGCAGGAAATCTGTGAGATTCTCCCATTAATGAGAAAAAAGTTGGAAATGGAGCTGTGGCTCAAGTGGTAGAGCGTAGACTATAGTGAAAAGAGAGAGAGTTTGGGGCCCTAAATCCAAGTTGCAGTACTGGCACAAGAAAGGAAGGAAGGAAGGAAGGAAGGAAGGAAGGAAGGAAGGAAGGAAGGAAGGAAGGAAGGAAGGAAGGAAGGAAGAAATTAAATAAAGAAATGGAAAAAAGATCAAGGAAGGAGAGAGAGAAGGAAGAAAAGAAAGGAAGGAAGAAGGTGGAACTTGATAGGTGTGTGGAGGGGAGGTTAAAGGAAGGGGGAATACCAATGAAGAGAGCAAGGAAGGAATGCATTCGTAATATTCAATATCTATCTCATGAAACTAGGAAAACTGAGATGATGGGTGGGGTTGGGAGAGGTGACACAGATAGATACTATAACATTCCTCAACTCACATGTTGAAGTGTACCCTCTTTACACACCTAAAGACAATAAAAATATTTTAAAAATAAGTAAGAAAACGGATAAGCAGTAGGTAAATAAATAAGAAAATGAATGAATGATTGTGAGATTCCCTCCTTCTCCTCTTTGATAGGTAGACCCTTACATAACTAAATTCCTACAGACAAGGACCTAAAGGACGCATTATTGCTCACGGCTGTCTTTCACACTCTAGCAATTGTTCTCTCCCATTGTCCATCCTTCCAATAAAATTTAAAAAAAAAATAAAAGAGCAAAGAACTTGAGATTCCCCAAAGCTTCATTAGGCAAAGCCAGAGAGCCATTTAGACCAAGTGAGTCAAGCTCCAACTGCTCCAGTCCCATTTTTTATGGTAAAGTATATCTGACATGAAATACTGACACAATGTTTATTGTGGGTTTTGGTGTTGTTTTTGTTGCCAGTCCTGGGGCTTAGACTCAGGTCCTGAGCACTATCCCTGGCTTCTTTCTGCTCATGGCTAGCACTCTACCTCTTCAGCCTCAGCACCACTTCTGGCTTTTTCTATTTATGTCGTGCTGGAGAATCGAACCCAAGACTTCATGCATGCAAGGTAAGTACTCTGCCACTAAGCCACACTCCCAGTCCCTTTAGTTTTAAACAGTAATTAATGGCTTACAGTAAGAGAGACAGACAGACAGAAGGACAGATATACCGAGAGAGAGAAAGAGAGAGAGAGAGAGAGAGAGAGAGAGAGAGAGAGAGAGAGAGGGAATGTGTGTGTGTCCTAGGGCTCGAAATCACAGCCTGCACACTCTTCTTGAGGTATTTTGCTCAAGGACAGCACTCTGGCACTTAAGACAGAGCTCTAATTCCACCTTTGGCTGTAAGGGCTCAGGATGGCTGCAAACTTAGATCATCATATATAAGTGTCCTGAGTAGTTAGGATTACAGTTATGAGCCAAAGAATTTTTTTAGGTGTGCTCTAATATATGTGTTTCCAAAGAAAAGTTTTCAGTCCACTGGCCTGTGGGTAATGAAATGTATTCTTTTAGGATGGAACTGATGCCATTCACTCAGGTTGAAATAAGATCACTTCATCCTCTGCAGTGACAGCTGGGAAGAAGATACAGGAATGCTGGAGTAAAATGAAGATCTTACAGCACTGGGAAGAAAGCTACATAGGAGGAAACCGAAGTCCGTTCCCACTAACAGGTAGAAAAATACTCAAGAAAAGATGTGAAATAAAATAAAAGTGAGTTATTTCTGGTCCTATAGGAATGGGTGGTTAGGGTAGAGCTCCAGAGAACATACATGTGTATTCACAGAGTTCCATCATCCATTGCCTATCCTGAGACCAAAACAGTAAATGGAAATAAATTGACAATATACTTACAGTTTGTTCAATTTATGCCCATAAGTATCGCTGTTACTATGATCTATTCCCCAATTATAGAGAGGAAAAAACCCAGTAATCATCACATCTCCATCCTTGTGTGCTCTCTGCTTCATTGCAGAAAAGCAGCTAGAGCTATCCAAAGACCTGACAGGGAGGGAAAGTTGGAGAAGAAAGAATGTGAAAGTCAAAGGACACATCCCTGAAGCATCTTCCAACTGAAATCCTGGCTGAAATTGGCCCAAAGTTTCATATATATATGTACATACATATATACATATACATATATACATACATATATTCATATACATATGTATATAGTCATATATCTTGGGATATGTGTATGTGACGTTTTATTAGTATAGAGCTACACTGTAGCTCACATTTCATCAAAACTTCTTGTGATGTCCAAGGAAATGTGGGGCTCTGAATCTGAGACATTGAATTCAGGAGAAAAAGACCAGTTGGAAAACATGTTTACAGATTTTCTTTCTGCATCTCAGGTGCTGTGATATTTTCCAAGACCACAAATAATAAGAGCCTAGGGAAGAAGTTATCTTTGATTATATTTGGTCCAACTTCTGTGTTAAGAAATTATTTGCATGAAAGCCATTTGGGATGATGCAACTGGATTACATCAGAGGATGCCATGTGAGGTGCACAGTGAAATGGACAGAAAAAAAAATCTTTTTAAGTGAGATGACTAACAAAGTTATTAAGGAAGGCATCATCCACACACCCCACCTGTCTATTAACAAACTCAGTGTCCACAACAGCCACAGAACATTGCTGGTTGGTCCAGGAAATAAGAATCCCATGGGAACAGCTCTCAACACATATTCTCATTTACTATTGCCTTATAAGTAATGATGCTGCTTATTGAAGTTTCTGAATAGCATTTGGGTCTAATAAATTTTTACAAGTAGAAAACATAGAGTTGTTTTAGATATTGATTTAGGCATGGCACATTTGCATTCTGAACTCTCTCACACTCACAGAAGTAATTTTTACTAAACATGCTACCATAGATCAAGATATTTTTATGATACTGGTTTGAGAAAATTTGTTAATAGGTGAATTTCTTTTCTATCATAACAGTAAATAAATATTAAAACCTAGTCTTTGTTTTCTACTTGTCAAAATATATTAGACTCAAATTCTATGCAGAGACCTCAATGGTCCTGAAGGACAGAGCTACTTCAGGGCAGTGCACATACTATGTAGAAGGTTGCAGTGGTGGATGCACATTACAATATACTTACCAATGATCATACAATGGGTAGTAGAATATTCTTCCCATTATAAATGAAGGACTGAAGAGCATATGTACTTTAATATAGGAGAGCAAGAAAAAACATTCTAATGAGGTCACTGCTCATCTATTATACTTGTATATCCATTACATTATATAAGATTTTATCACTTAGTTTTTAAGTTCTTAGTAGCACATAGGAACTATCAGAGGATTTATTGATAAATGTTACCTGTACACATGCAATCAACTCCAAGTGGCCTCTATGTATATCCTATATGGAAGGCTGAAGCCTACTTTCATTAGATGGAAAAATTCTTCTGGTACCTGAGTATGTCCATTCAAGATCTGGAGTATGTCCATTAAAGTTCTGGCATCTTATCTTTATACTAGAGGAAGGAGCCTTGCTTTGTTCTGGTTATTTTAAAGATAGTATCTTAATTTTTGCCTAGGCATGCTGGACTGTTATCCACCTATTTAGAGTTCCAATATAATTGACATCATAGTATGCTTGTACCTGGCACCTGGCTTTTTCTGTTGAGAGGAAGGTATCATGGAACTTTTTTTGGCTTGTCTGGAACAATGATACTACCCATTTCAGCCTCCCACATAGCTGAGATGTCAGGCATCTCCAGTTATTGGTCATGATGGGTTCTCATGAATGTTTTCCTCAGAGTTCTTGAAATTTAATCCTCCCAATCTTTACCTTCTAAGTAACTACAGTTATATCACAAGCCACCAGTATGGGGCTATTCACTGGCTCTTAATTGTTAATGTGCTATTAACAATCCTTAAAACACACACACACACACACACACACACACACACACACACACAGAGGAAGGAAGGAAACTTACTTTCATACAATGGATTATGTATTTTGATACTTAAAATCAACTTTGTGAGGCTTTGTGAGACATAGTAATGTTAAGCGCTTATTTATAAATTTTTGTGTGGACGTACTAGTTCTGGTGCTTGAAATCAGGGACTGGGGAAATGTCAGTTTGTTTCGCTTATGTTTGACACTCTTCTAATTGAGCCATAGCTCCACTTCTGGCGTCTTGCTGCTTAACTGGAAGTAAGATTCTTACAGATTTTCCTGCCTGAGCTGGTATAGAACGATAACTTTCATATCTCAGCATCCTGAGTAGACATGATTGCAGATTTTAGAAGGACTTAGAGATACAATTATTTGATTTGTGACGGTAGGGTCCAAAACACAGATGTATTTAATAATAGAACCTCGATTGCTTCATTAATCCTCAAGTGCTGGGAATGTGCTAACATTTATGCTTTTCAAAAGCAAGTGGTAACTTACCCGAGAGAATTCATTTAAATCTAGGGTGCAGACTCCAAACTTATGTAAGAAACCAAGTGTTTGTTTAAAACATCAATCCGATTACTTGATTATTTGGTAATTACCAAGCCATGGTTCAGGCAGAAATGCTGGAGGAACATTCTTTGATGTGTCATGATTTTGGGAACCAAGCCAAAATTCATTTGCAACAGATAATGCAATTTGAAACAAATTGAAGGATTGATGCCCACCCTATTTTCACAGGAACATACAGACACCAGGCAAAACTTCAGGTATATGTGAACTTGCTTTGGTATGCAGGCAGGGCAGATCACCCAAGGTCAGCTGTAAACAATCCAATGTTGGCCCAAGGAAAAGCCACCTAAACCTAGTGGGCTTTCAATAACCTCTGCTATTGATCAGTCCCCATATAAGCCTGGTCCCAAATTCACCCCCTTGCACAACCTAAAATCCTGTGGGAAGGTCTGTGCCCCTAGTTGGTCTTCAATAAACAGTTTTTGCCTGTTGATCATCAAGCCTGGCATATTCTTTTTCCTTTCTCCTCCATTTCCCTAAAAAAGTGACTAAAATGATGACAGCAACTTTTGAGCTACTAAAAAGCTTTTCTCAGTCTTCTGGAATCTCTTCTGAAGATGTGTAAATTTTTGAGGGGGTGAGGTCTTGTAAAAAATGGTTGGTACATTACCCAACATTTATTTTTACTGGGCTAGATAATTGTCTGATCTTGTCCCAAATCTAGAGAGAAGAGAGCTAAATTATGAATTCAATTCAATGAAATATTTTAGCTGTCAACATTAGTCAAGGGAATTTTGATAATAATTTTTTTTGTGTGAGGAATGAATCCATTTCTTCAAAGTAGATTGAACCATGTCTGTTGCAAAAGGCTGTGTTGACCTACAGATTTATATTCACTTTCTACCTATCACAAATGAGGGAAAGCATACGATCTGTGTTTCTCTGGTCCTGGCTTACTTTACTTCGTGCAATTTTCTAAAGTCTTTCCATTTCCTTACCCATGGTGCAATTTCATTCTTTCTGATGGATGATTAAATTTCATTGTGTATATATTCCTCAATTTTTAATCAATTCATCCACTGAGGGGTTTCTGTTCCCATATGTTGGTGTGGTGAATAGTGCTATGATGAACATTGTTGTGCTTATGGCCTTAATATATCTCGGTTTATGTTCTATTGGGTAAATTTCCAGGAGTGGGACGTTGAGTCATAGGGAAGAATCTCTGCTTAGTCTTTGAGGAATCTCCATACTGCTTTCCAGAGTGGCTGAAAAAGTTTACATTCCCCACTAGCAGTGTATTCCAGTCCCTTTTGACTGAACCCTTACAAACATTTATTATTGTTAGTCTTGTTGATAATATTCATTGTAACTGGGAAGAGGTGGAACCTCAGTGTTGTTTTGATTTACATTTCCTTTATGCTTAGAGATAGTAAGCATTTCTTCATGTGTCTGTTGTTCATTTTTACTTATTCTATTGAGAAGTCTCTATGTCATTATCCCATTTATTAATTGGGTTGTCATGTCTTTGAGGGTTTTAGTTTTGACAGTAAACTTTTCTTTGGCTTAAGTATATTCTGCACAAAGTTTTGCAAAAGGAAGAAACCACATGCTTCAGGCAGAAAAGAGCTTATTGGGGGGGGGGGGGCGGGAGGGAAGCAAACTATCGACCAGCAGAAGATGGAAGTGTGAAGCAACACAAGGAAGGATAATGAGAAAACTAAGGAGGGGACTCTTGTTGAGCTGTATTATATAGGGAAAGGCAGGCAGCAGGACCACAGGGATGTGATCTCAAGCCTGGGAAACCTATCACTTTTTCAAGGAAGGTGTGACCAGGGTGGATCAGTAAATGACCTCAGCACATTTCAAAGAAACCTCAGAGCCTAGAATCCTTTGCTGACTCACAGTCAGGTGATTACTGGTTTTAGACAGGTGAAGAGGAAGGGGAAGATCTTTTTTCAATCTGTGGGCTTTCTGTTTATCTTGTGAGCTATGTCCTTTGCCCTGCAGAAGCTCTGCAGTTTGATGCAGTCTCATTTGTCCATCCTTTCTTTGATTTGTAGCACTTCAGCTATTATATAGGAAAACTATGAATACTCGCTAGTTTTTAATGAAAAAATTAACTAGCATAGTTTAAAATCTCCATTCGGCATGACCATCTCAGAAGTGGAAGCAGAATTTACATGCACCTTAGAGGAGAGGAGTCAAATGCTGAGTAGTAATTGAGGGTCCAGTGACCAACCATGTTAAACAAAACCAGAAATACTGAGATGAGAAATACACCCACTGTCTACAGCTATCCAGCCCTGAACATGATCTCTGAAGCTAAGCAGCTAGTTAAAACTTGAATGAGAAAAATACACCCACCCTTTCAAGCACTTGGAGTCTGATGGGGGGATTTGAGCAACAGGTAAACAAGCAATTTCAGCACTGGAGCTCTCCACATACAATGAAAGTCATCATAGAATGGCAGGATTTACTCCCTAGGAATTGACAAGGAAAACTTCATAAAAATAAATTGCTCCCGAGAGAGGTCTTTAAAGAACAAGATGACATTTGCTAGAAGAAGGGACAGAAAGACAGACGCTACCTCTAAAGTATGTTTGATATTTCAGAAACCCACAATACCCAGAAGAGAAAACGAAATGGCTGAAGCCAGTTCCTAAGAGTCCTTTGACACACAAGTGCTTCTCAAACTCGACCATACACACAAATCATCTTGGGACCTTGTGAAACTGCAAGTTAGGATTAAATGGGCTTGAGCTAGGCTCTCAGAGAGTCTTCATTTCCAAAAGCTTTTAGGTAGCTCTGAAAATCCTCTGGAGTTACAGAATCTGCATGCTATATTTTCAGAACTTAAACCTTTTCATGTAGGTGATGGGCCACCATCTTGTGAGTTGTTGCTTTTTGTTTGTTTGTTTGTTTCTAGTCTGAGTAACTAGAATTCAAGAAGCTTGACATAGGCTATAAGAGAATTTCTACCACCCAGGAGAGAATGGCAAGTGCCTAAACTGAGGACACTGAAGATAAAGAGAAGAGGATGTATTTAGCAATGTTAAAAAGGTGAAACTGATTTGGTATTCAATGAAAGTCCAGATAAGGGGGAAACAACGGGAGATCATAGTATATTAAATAGCTAAGCAACTTTTACTCCCACAATTATGATATGATCTGAGGATATTATTTGGTATTTATAACACTTTGCTATGATATCTTGTGCCACATTTCAAACTATAAAGTATGACTTTCAAAATTAAAACGAGGAAGGGGAAGAGGCTGTTCTCCCAGAAAGAACTAACATTCTGAGTATTAACCCCTTGTCTAACATATAGCTGGTAAGCATATTCGGCCATTATTGGTTTTCTATTTAGCTTGTTAACTATACCCTACAAATCTATAAGTAAATATGTTGGGTGGTATGCAAGTGGTTACAAATAAATTAACTGAAGTATAATTGACTCTATAGAGAGCTGAAACAGTATAATTTGTTTATAAGACAAAGCCCAACAAAGTAAGCACCAGGAAATGGGTACTTCCAATGGGTATGAGGTATGACTGAGGAGAAAGGGGTAGAAGAATGAAGGGATAAGGGAGGAGAATGCAGTCAAGAATTCCTTGAATATGTTTAAAAATTAAGAAAAGTATCAGAAAGGGTGTGTTAAAGGGTGTAAGATCCACCAGCAGGGGGCTCCATGCAGATGCCCCCACCTCTTCAAGTCTTTGCCCAGTACCTACATTTCCTAGCTGACACATCAGGAAACAGTTACATCCCCCTTCTCTTGGGTCACATTCAATCCACCTGGCCAACCCTTCTGCATTTCCTTACGTAATCCTGCTCAACATGAGTCACCTCCCTTTCCATTTTCTCTTTTTCCTTTTCTATCTTACTCTCTCTTGCTCTTTTTCTCTCCTTTTCGTTCTTCCCATCTTTCTCCCTACACCTACATCATGTGCTGGCTGACAGCTTGCTCTCCTCCAATAAACTCCTTTCTTCCTGAAACACGTGGTGGGTTTCCTTTCTGGCAAACCTTACATCTGGCACCAAAACCTAGGAGGGGCAGAGCCAGGAGTCACTCTACTCTCTCTTCTGTTCTGAGGATTAATTCACCTCCGTGACTGCTCCTCCTTGGAACAAACTGCCAAAAGCTGAAGGACCTCATTTCAGACATCTTGCTTTTACTATTGCTGGCTACACATCTGCCACGCCATGTCTCTATGTCTGGTGAGTGACTCCCAGCTACTGGTCCTCTGTTTGTCTGACAATGCCAGAGGGACCCCTTATGTCTTTTTGGCCAGTCTGTTCTCATTCCAGGGATGTATGAATCAAGAATTTGAATCTATGTCCTTGTAGCCCCCCTCTACTTCCTTTTGGTCTCTCTGTCTATGTCCTTCTGGACCCCTGCCTACATACATTTAGACCATACTCTATGTCCTTTTTGGACTCTTATGTATGCACCAGGCTACTCCTCGTGAGTCAAAATCAGTCTTAGTTTCATGACACAACATTTTGTCATGTGCCAGCAAGACTGCAAAGGTGAAGGCTGGGTTCCAGGGGACCCCCTCCCGCCCCTGCACACACACTCTAGGTTCCCTCTCAAAGGATAGCCATTCTGGGTTTGATCTAGTCCAAAAACAGAAGGAAAAATGTGCAGTTTTAGAGGAATAACTCTTACAAGTATTTGTGGTCTATTCTTAGTAAGTTACAGCTCTGCCTCATGAGATTTCTTCCAGGCTTCATTCAAGGACTGGTGGACAGAAACTCTCAAGTTCCCTGTGACATTGCCCAATGACTTGACCCCATTTATACTCAGAGTACCTCAGGTGACCTTATGCCATGCCTCATGCCCTGTGTCTCCTGACTCCAGGACTCCCTAGTAACCATGGAATTCATTTTAGGTCTCTGTTGGAACTGACTTGGTTTGTTGGAATTGTTTTTCTGCTCTTTCTAAGTTTTACTCCTTTCTTTACTCCATTTTCTTGCTGTGTTAAATGTAGTCAAGGGGCTGCAGTTCATTGTGACAAAAGCTTATCTGAAGTTGCCACCTTTCCAATATTGACTCCCAATTCGACCTCTCAAATGTGGCTTCTCTGTTTCTTATGATAGAGTTACCTTACAATAAATGAAGTGTCCCCAGTTTTAAAGAAAAACTTCATTTACCGTCACCTTTGTCCGACTACAGTTTGACTGCTAGATTGACACAAACTTGAGCATAAACCACCAGTAGGAAATTAAAAGATAAAAAAGGAAAACTATTCCATACAGAAAGCCAAGGTAATTTTAGTTTTATTTATGCAAGTTGTTCAAAACTGTAGTCAAATCTAGAGTTTGGGGATATGTACTACTCTGGGTTACTTGCTACAAGTTTGAGTGCCTTGCTTACCTTATGACTCATTGAAGTGGGTACTAATCCTTTGTATGTCAGCTTTTCTTTGTCTTATTGTAAACAATTTCAACTCCAGAATGTCACCTCTACAATTGACTATAATATTTGCACAACATTGACAAGATGTCTTAAGAATCCTCACTTATCTCAATTTTCTTACTCAGACTTGATAACTTGCTCTCCTTCCAAATGGACAAAATGCACTTTCACTTCTACACAATGGATAGTTGGGAATTTATGTTGTGACTAGTGTTAATTGCTTGCTTCTAAATGGGTACATAGTGTTTTACTTATCAACAGTAATCCATTTTTATTGATGAAGTTACTAAAATTAAGAAGAAAGATAAACTATGAACTTTAATAGAAACAAATATTTAGGCCATCCTATGAAAAAAAAATACTAACAATTTAGAAATAGTGGCTAAGCAGTATGCCTTTGGAAAGGAACATGAACATGATATGGGATATTACTTGGGCCAATAATTCTAATTTAAAAGTAAAGCAATACACATGCATTGTTAGCATATAATCCCTCATGAAGGAGAAAGGAAATGTAATTGTACTCATAAATTGACATGTTCAATTGGAAACCAGTATAAAAGTATGTAAAGATAATAATGAACATTTAGTAAGGAATGCATATTTCAGAAGAAAAAAGTGTGCATTGAACCATAGGAAAGAGTATTATGGTATGCCATTATGTGATCAATTGTCTTATATAGTCATGTATTCCTTTTTTTTCAATTTTTATTGGGTTTAAGTTATTACATACATTTCACAGTATACATTTTAACATTCAAAATGATGAAAATTGTCATTCTACTCTACATAGCTTATGGAGTCTATGATCTTTAACAATACAATAACTTTCTCCATTTCAGATGATATGTATAGTATGTTTCTTTTGTTTAGCACTATCCCTTCCCTCCTTCACTCATTCCTTCCTTCTTAATGCTACTCCTCAGTTGCTTAGTTCCTTTTCTTATGTGTCCAATTGTGGGGCACGCCCGCGCCTGCGTGTCCCCGCCTCAGGGTCACGTGGGGTGATTATGAAGAACCAGAAAGGCGGTTCTAAGCTGGTCCCGCCTCCCAGGCTTGGGACCACATGTGGCCAAGATGGCACCTGGAGGTGAACCCAGAGGCGGTCCTGTGGGCTGTGATGTAGAATTAGGCCGCCTCTTAGTATTGGTCCCTCGGCCCTCCACCCTTGACGGAGAGTTCAGGCCGCCCCTCATAGTCCCTAACTAGGTGTGTTACACCCCTCCCCTTCCTGCCGCTCTCTGACCCTTTTAAGAGTGTGACTCCGCCCAATAAAGTGAGACCATGCTTGATACTCTGTCTGATTGTCCTCCGGTGAAAGGGTGGCTGGGTGTGGGCAGTCTGTCGACTCTTCACCTTTTCTTGGCTCGCATCAGTCTGGGTGCGCTTCCCTGCCTCTCCCACTGGCCAGGAGAGTGCTGAGGGCGAAGGACCCCAACATCCAATGTAATGATGCTCACCTATGCTATGTTATTATTGTTGTAATTATTGTTACTATTCTCATACACTTTCCACTCCTTCTGTGTCCTCTTTGCTTTTTACTGTGTTTTGATATCTTGAGACCTGTTTACTTTGTTCTATATCTTTGAAGTTTCATTATAACATCCGCACATCAGGGAAACCAATATGCCATTTGCTCTCTGTACTTGGCTTGTCTCACTCAGCATGATTTGTTGTAGTTCCATCCACTCTCCAGAAAATGATATTATTTTGTCTATTCTAATGGCAGGGTAAAATTCCATTGTACATAGGTACCACATTTTTTTAAACCATTCATGTGTAGTGGGACATCTGGGTTGTTTCCATATCCTGGCTATTGTGAATAGTGCAGCAAGGAACAGGAAGGTGCAGGTGTCCTTGTCATATCCTGTTGTTCAGGATAGATACCTAGGAGTGGTATGGCTTGGTCTTAGGGTATGTCTAGGTTTGTTTTGTTGAGGAACCTCCAGACTGCTTTTCATAGTGGTTGTACTAGTTTGCATTCCCATCATCAGTGTACTAGGGTTCCTCTTTTCCCACATATCCAACAGCGTTGGCTGTTGTCTGAATTCAGAATATAGGCCATTCTTACTGGGGTAAGGTGATATCACAGGGTTGTTTTATTTGCATTTCTTTATTCCAGGGATGTTGAGCATTTCATCATGTGTTTCTTTGCCATTCTTATTTCTTCTTCTGTGAAGTGTCTATTTAGTTCCTTTGCCCATTTACTGATTGGATTGTAAGGTTTTGGAGAGGTTAGTTTCTTTCGCTTTCTGTAGATGATGGCTATTAGGCCTTTGTCTGTTGCCTTGCTGGTAAATATCCTTTCCCAGTTGTTTGGCTCTCTTTCTAGTTTAGTAGCAATGTATTTATATGTGCAGAAAATTTTATTTTACTATAGTCCTATTTGTTGAGTCCCTCTCCAATCTGTTGTGCCCCTGGACTCTGTTCAGGAAGTTCCTGTCCGTGCCTATAAGTTCTAGCTTTTCTTCTACTCTGTCTTGTAGTATTTTCAGAGTTTCAGGTATAACTTTGAGGTCTTTAATCCATTTTGAGTTGATCTTAGTGCTCGGTGACAAGGTTGGGTCCACTTTCAGTTTTCTGCATATGGCTGCCCCATTCTTCCAGCACCAACAGTTAAAGAGGCTATGTTTTTTCCATTGTAGGTTTTTGGCTTCTTTGTCAAAAATCAGTTGACTGTGGTTTTATTTCTGTCTTCCAATCTATTCCATTGGTCTTCAGGTCTATTTTTGTCAATACCAAGCCGTTTCTGTTATTATGGCTCTGTAGTTGCACTTAGAATCTGGGATTGTTATATCATCTGCATTGCTCCTTTTGCTTAGAACTGCTTTGGCTATTCTGGGTCTTCTGTTGCTCCATATGAATTTTGGATTGCTTTCTATAAATCAGTGAAGGATGTCATTGGGATTTTGGTGGGGATTGCGCTGAATTTGTATATAATTTTTGGCAATATGGCCATTTTTACAATATTGATTCTGCCTATCCGTGAGCAGGGAATGTCTTTACATTTCCTGGCGTATTTATTGATTTCTCCCTTTAAATTTCGTTTGTTTTCATTGAATAGGTCCTTTACATCTTTGGTTAGATTAATTCTTAGATATTTTATTCTTCTTGAGGTTACTGCAAATAGAGTTGTCCTCCTGATTTCCCTTGTATGCTGTTAGCATACAGAAAGGCTAGTGGGTTAATTTTTTTGTGTGTGGGGGGGCTTAATTTTGTATCCTGCTAATTTTCTGCATTGTTTTTTAGTTCTAGGAGTTTTGGAGTTGACTTTTGGGGGCCATTCAAGTATAAGATCATGTCATCTGCAAATAGATATAGCTTCATTTCTTCTTTCCCTATGTGGATACTTTAATGCCTTTTTCTTGCCTTACTGCTCTGGCTAAGGATTCCAGAACTATGATGAAGAGCAATGGAGAAACTGGGTATCATTGTCTTGTTCCTGATCTTAGGGAAATGGTTTTATCTTTGCCCATTTAGTATAATTTTAGCTGTTGGTCTGTCATACATGGCCTTTATTGTTTGAAAGAATGTTTCTTTTATTTCTATTTTCTCCAGAGCTTTAAAAGGAATGGGTAATGTATTCTGCCAAACGTTTTTTCAGCATTAACTGAGATAATCATGTGGTTCTTGACCTTGGCTCTATTGATGTGATTATTATATTTATAGATTTTCTGTATGTTAAACCATCCTTGCGTCTGTGGAACGAAGCCTATTTGGTTATCGTGTATGATTTTTTATTTTTTTTTCTAGATTTTGTTGGCTAATTTTTTATTGAAGAGTTTTGTATCTGTGTATCTTTGTATATTTGTATCTCATTAGAGATTGGTCTGTATTTTTTTTCTTTGTTGGATCGTTGCCTGGTTTAGGGATGAGTATGATATTGGTTTCATAGACTGAGTTTGGTACAACTACCTCTGCTTAAATTTCACAAAAGATCTTGAGGAGCATGAGTAGTAATTCTTCTTAAATGTCTTGCAGAATTTCGTGGTGAACCCATCAGAGCCTGGGATTTTCCTTATTGGAAGCCTTTGATTGCTTCCTCTATCTCTTTGTATGTTATTGGTTATTTAGTTTATTTATATCTTCTTGGTTAAGTTTGGGTAATTTGTATTTCTCAAGAAATGCATCCATTTCTGCTAAGTTTTCCTTCTTCAGTGAGTATAGGTTTGGAAAATACTTCCTTATGATCCTTTTGATGTCCTAGTTGTTTGTTGTGATTTAACCTGTGGCATCTCTAATCTTATTGATTTGAGTTTCTTCTCTTTTTCTTTTCATTAATCTTGCTAGAGGTCTGTGAATTTTACTCTTCAAAAACCAGCTTTTTATTTCATTAATTTTATGTACAGGCCTTTTAATTTCTATGTTATTTATTTCTGCCCTAAACTTTGTTATCTCTCTCTCTCTCTCTCTCTCTTTCATAGCTTTAGGTTTAATTTTTTTCCTGTTTTTCTAACAGTTTTAGGTGCATTATGAAGTTATTGTCTTGAGCTGCTTCTGTTTCCTTGATGTGTGCATTTAGGGCTATGAACTTGCCCCTCAGTACTGCTTTTGCTGTGTCCCAGAGGTTCCTTTGTGATATATTTTCATTTTGTTGAATTGTAGGAACTCTCTAATTTCTTCTTTAATTTGTTCTGTGACCCAGGTCTTGTTCAGTAGTGTGCTGTTCAGCCGCCAGGTATTTGAATAATGTCTGCTGTATGTTTTGTAGTTAAGAACCAGTTTGATTCCACTGTGATCAGATACAATATTCACAAGGAATTATGTCAATTATGTTGTATTTGCTTTAGTTCTTGGTGTGAACTATGATATGATCTATTTTGGAGAATGTTCCGTGGGTATCTGGGAAGAATTTGTATTGGGTTGTTGTTGGGTGAAATACTCTGTATTTCTGTTAGTTCCATTTGGGTTATGGAATCATGTAGAAACTGGACTTCTTTGCTTACCCTCTGTTTGGTTGACCTGTCATTTGGTGATAGTGGCATATTGAATTCTACCATTACTTTTATATTTGTGTCTATCTTGCTTTATAGTCCTGATAGTATTTGTATTAAGTATTTAGGTCCTTCATTATTTGATGAGTATAAATGGATGATTGTGATAATTACTTCTTGTATTTTTCCATGCATTTATATGATGTGCCTTTTTTTGTCTTTTTGAATTGATTTTATTGAGAAATCATGCTTCTCTGAGATCAAAATGGCTTTCACTGCTTTTTTGCTGGGTGCATTTACTTGGAAGACTTTTTTTCATCCCTTTGCTCAAAATTTGTCTCTCTTTGGCTATAAAAGGAGTCTCTTGAAGACAGCAGATTGATGGGTCCTATTTTCTGATCCACTCAGGTTCTTTTAATTTTGATCAGAGAATTGAGCCCATTAATGTTTATAGCTATTATAAAGAGGTACACTATATTACCTCTAATTCTTTTCCCTTTCTTCTTCTCCTCTTTTTTCTTCCCTTCTTTCTTTTATGTCTGCTTACTAAATTGATCCCTTAGTGACTTTTATCTGGTGTGATCCCTTGTTGATTGTTTTCCTCTAGTGGTGGTCCTCCTCTTAATATTATTGCAGGGCTGGCTTCTTTTTCATTTATTCTCTTAATTTTTCTTTGCTATGGAAAGTTTTGGGTTCTCCAACAAATGTAAATTCTAGCTTCGCTGAGTATATTGGTCTGACTTGGCTGTTATTCTTTTTCAGGACTTGGATAGTTCTTTCCAGGCTTTTCTTGCATTGATGATTTGTGTGGAAAGGTACACAGTGATTATGATCTTCTTTCCATTGTAGTATAGCTCATTCTTTCACTTTGTTGCATTTAAAAGTAGCTCTTTACTACTCTGGTTTAATGTTTTTATTTTGCTGTGTCTGGAGGTTTTTCTTCTAGGACCTTGTCCACCAGGTGTTCTGAATGCTTCTGTTATGTTGGTGATAATTTCTCTTTTCAGATTGGGTAAGTTTTCTGCTACAATTTTATTAAGTAAGTGATGCATTCTTCTATTCTGGAATTCCTACCCCTCATCAATTCTAATTATATGTAGGTTATATTTCTTGGGTTTGTCTGTAGCTTCTTGGACTTTTCTTTGGCACATGTGGAGTGATTTTTCCTTTTCTATTACTTTCTTTTCCATCTTCTCTATTTTTTTTTTTTTTGGCCAGTCCTGGGCCTTGGACTCAGGGCCTGAGCACTGTCCCTGGCTTCTTCCCGCTCAAGGCTAGCACTCTGCCACTTGAGCCACAGCACCGCTTCTGGCCGTTTTCTGTATATGTGGTGCTGGGGAATCGAACCTAGGGCCTCGTGTATCCGAGGCAGGCACTCTTGCCACTAGGCTATATCCCCAGCCCCCATCTTCTCTATTTTATCTTTATCTCCTGATGTTCTATGTTCCATCTCATCATTCTGTTACCCATGGCTTCCACTGTGGTCTGCATTGATCAAATGGAACTGTCCATGTTATCTGTTTTGGTTTACAAACCATTAGTTTTACCTTGTAACAAGGTAATTGTCGTGTCTATTTTTGTCTGTACTTTTTTTTTTTTTTTTTTTGGCCAGTCCTGGGCCTTGGACTCAGGGCCTGAGCACTGTCCCTGGCTTCTTCCCGCTCAAGGCTAGCACTCTGCCACTTGAGCCACAGCGCCGCTTCTGGCCATTTTCTGTATATGTGGTGCTGGGGAATCGAACCTAGGGCCTCGTGTATCCGAGGCAGGCACTCTTGCCACTAGGCTATATCCCCAGCCCCTGTACTTCTTTTTTGAAGTTCTGATATTCTCTTAAGATTTCTTCTTTATGGTTGTAGTCATGTATTTCTTAAGCACTGTATTTAACATAATCCAGGCTGTTAAATCATGAACAATGCATCTCTTTTGGTTGTTTTTTGTCAGTCGTGGGACTTAAACTTTGTGCCAGGGTGCAGTCCCTGAGAATTTCAGCTTCAGGCTAGTGCTCTACCACTTGAGCCACAGCTACACTTCGAAATAATGCACCTCTTGTACAATTAAAATATTAGAAATACAGTATTTACTTGTTATCAACAGATGTAACATCAATTGATAACACACAAGGAAAAAATTCATAGACAGATAAAATGTAAATAATTTTTATATATAATATTTTTAAAGAGATTGAGCAGGAATAAGTTGAAAGGTATATCCACCAGAGGCAAGCCACCTAACATGAATCTTTACTTTCCTCATCTACTGCTTCATAAAGCCAATAGCTTGTGATATATAATTGGATATTTTTTGTGGCATATAATATTTATTCTTGAAATTCCAAATTGATATAAGGGAAGCAAAGAGGGAGGAGGAAGAAGAAAAGGACTGAAAGGAAAGAGTGGGGTGGGAATGGAATCAGAGATGATGAGGGAGGCTGATCCAACGGAACAGATTAAAGAATGTAGAAAGTCGCTGATATGTGTATAGAAATACAACTATTAAGCAAAATACACTCAATTGGGAATATGAAAACATGGAACATTTTAAAGAGGAAAATATAAATAAATTGTAATTGAGAAGTAAGGAAATGTACAGGAAGGATGATAATATACTTTAAAATTTAGAAGAATACCCGCAAATCCAGCCATACAGGAAGCCAAGGTCTGGTGATTTTGGTTTAAAGCCAATCTGGGAAGGAATGTAAAGAGAACCTTACTTCCATTTAACCACCAGAGAGGCAAAAGTAGAGCTGTGCCTCAAGGGATAAAGGTCTATTCTTGAGAAAAAAATAACCCACAGGGACAGTACTTGGTTTTAGGTTAAGGACACAAGACTGGCAATAAAAAAGAAATTTTAAGGAAGTGATTCGTAAGCACAATTTGAAAATGAGTATCAGTGAAAATACTGGTAGAAATGAATGCATACACAGAGACTACATGGACTGAACCAAAAATACATAGAATGAAATTTAAAATTAAATGGCTCTGATACAACTTGTGATTGTACCATTACTAGAGAAATAAGTGTCACTTGTTCATTGAATTGATTCCAACAAAATAAAGTAATATCTTATGGGAGAAAGGAATGCAGATTGTCTCAACCTTGTATAGATTTGATTGTATATGTAAGTTTTATGTTAAGAAGAACTATTTCTCTCAGTGTGTATTTTGTCCCTAATTCTGTGCAGAACATTTCTATCTGGTCTCAACAAAATGATATAGCACTTGGGGGCAAAGATGCATCCCAAGAACCCTGCACTGCAAGCTAAGGTGGAGAAGATCTCAACAGCCACTATGACCTTCTCCTTGGTACTGTGATAGGCAGGTAGGAAGGTGAGCCACACACTACAGAACACCAGCATGCTGAATGTCAGGAACTTGGCTTCATTGAAGGTGTTAGGCAGGTTCCTGGCTAGGAAAGACACAGTGAAGCTGGGAAGGGCTAGGAAGACCTGGTACCCCAAGACACAGTAGAAAGCAATGAGGGAGCCCTTGTTCACAGGATGAGGATGTTTCCATATTCTGAGTGTAAATCTTTGTCAGTGAAGGGAAGTAAAGTCCCTAGTCAGAGTACACAGAGTGTCCTCTGGATCCAAGTCCAGATGGGAATGATGAAGTTAGGAGCCCCTGACACCAGCAGTCACTTCATCCTTCTCCCTTGGAAATTGACCTTGAAGGCCAGAACCACAGTTACTGTTTTGGCCAAGATAGAAGAAACAGCTACAGTGAATGCAACTCCAAATGTGGTTCCTTTCAGAATGCAGGTGACTGTTATGGGACGTCAAGCAAAGGACAGGGAAAACAGACGATGAGGGAAATGAGCAGGATGTAGCTGAGAGCCTGGCTATTGGCTTGACAATATGGGTGCTCACAAAGATGTTTCACAAAGACTCCAAGAACAACTGCTGTGAGTACAAATAAAAAAGGACCATAGAGGCCAAGACCATCCCCAAGGGCTCTTCATAAGCTAGGAACCTTGCATCTCTTTGGAGGCATTGGTTTCCCTGCATGTTCACATACTGATTATCTGGGCACTGCGCACACTGCTCCATGTATGGTAAGGAAGTCAAATAACCTTAGACACTTTTCAGTACTGAAAATGAAATTAGGAAAACCATACATGGAGATAATTCCACCCTATCAATGCTTATTTTCAAAAACATAACTATCACAAGACTTTTTCAGTATTAGTTTATGTTGTCATCATATCCTGACATTCTAATGTTCTCTTTTTAGCCAGTGACAGTCAGACATGTTATTTACTGCCCTTTCTAATATCCCAATAAAAATATTCTATACCATTTCATGCTGCCATAGTCATTCTTGACTTGTGTGCACTAGTCAAACCACTCAAGCAAAATTGTGCTTAGTAAGCTTGCAACGCTCTAAATTTTTGAGTGCAAGAAATGAGATCCATGTAGCCTTTCCTTGCAGTTGTTACATTTGTCATTCCTATTTACTTGTAAATGGTTTGCCAATTGAAAAATAAAATCACTTTTTGAAAACCTGAACTTATGCTATGGACAAAACTTGTTCCTGCTTCTTACACAGAACTCAACCCACAGTACTTGCTCTGTTGCAAGAACATTTTTGGAAAATAAGAAATAAAGTTATGCAAGATCTCTGTTTTTTTTTTAAATTAATTTTGCAAAATGGAGATGACATCTTTAAACAGCTTTCCTCTTTTTTTTGCCAGTCCTGGGCCTTGGACTCAGGGCCTGAGCACTGTCCCTGGCTTCTTTTTTGCTCAAGGCTAGCCCTCTGCCACTTGAGCCACAGCGCCGCTTCTGGCTGTTTTCTGTATATGTGGTGCTGGGGAATCGAACCTAGGGGCTCGTGTATCCGAGGCAGGCACTCTTGCCACTAGGCTATATCCCCAGCCCCAACAGCTTTCTTCTTAATATCACAAATATTAAACTTACATTAATGATTACTTGAATCAACAAGCATAGAACAATGTGGAAAAAATGAAAGATACATGCAATTCACACCCTATGATTTATTTTTCAAGGAGCAGTATTATCCTGGTCACAATTAGATTACTAAGTGAATGAAGAAAACTTTGAAGCTGCAATCCTAATACGCGACCTTTGCATTAACTGGATTGGCTGACAGTAAGATAGAGTATGAATTTTCTCCCTAAGTCATGCACTTACCTGTCTCATTAGCCATGTCATTTTCTGAACAAGGAGTGCAACCAAAACAACAGGTAGCCTTTCCTTCCCTAGGGGATTTCCTGAATCCAGGATGACAGTTCTCACTGCAGACAGAATGAGGTGGCTGAGGAAAATCAGATGTCTCAGAAACCCTTCTGATTTTACCTGACACACTAAAAATTTCACTATTGTAAAGAACAAGTTTATTCAGCATAGTATTTTATTCACATAAATCTGGTCATTTAATGGAATGTTGTTATAGATTCCACCTCATACCACAAAAGGCATATGTTCTATAACTTTGAGTTCTATCTATCCTGTTGAAATATTGAAAATTGTGAAAAACAATGGTATGGAAGTAACTCATACTGGCCAGCCCTATGGGTTGTCTTGAATTCATGTTATCATTTGTTATTGCCTAATCATTTGTGAGTGATGAGGATTAAGGTGGAAAGTCATCTTTGAAGCATTCAAAGTATGCTGCAATATAATGCACAAGTGTCCCTTTTTCAGGGTTATTTGAACTCAAAAATTATCATATCTTCTTCTTATTCATCCAGTGGCCATGTGCTGAGAATCTTGTTTTTAAAGCTCATGCTCCTTCACTGATTCCTCTCACCATAGTTGCCTAAATAGCAGGCAATTAACAATTGAATAATACTTCCACAAGATGGATCAAAATAAACTTTTAAAACTCATAAAACAATTGCTGATACTTTGTCAAAGCATAGAACTTGTTAACTAAAATACAATTTACGTAGGTACCAATAACTTTCGGCTGTAAGACAAGTTACTCAGGAAGCTGAGATCTGAGGATTGCAGTTCAAAGCCAGCTCAGGCAGGAAAGGCATTGAGACACATATTTCCAATTAACCAATAGAAAAATCAGAAGTGGAGCTATGGTTCAAGTTGTAGAGCTCTCCCCTTGAGCTGAAGAGCTCAAGGAAAGCACCCAGGTCCAGAGTTCAAGCCCCATGACAGACAAAAAAAATGATGTATATTTTATGATAATATTCTCAATATACATCCAGAAACACAGTGGTACCGTTTTTAATGTAAATTTGTTGTCAAGGTGATATGCCAGAGTAGTTACAATGTCGTAGGTAGGGTGGTGTAAACTCTGACTGTTACCTGCCTTTGAGAATTTGTTTTTTGCTCAAGCTTAGTATTCTACCACTTGAGGCAAATCTCCACTTGAGCCATATTAGTTGAGATAAGGGTCTCACAAGCTTTTCTACCCTGTTAATCAGACCTGTAATCTAAATAGACGGCTGACAGAGGACAGAGAAGATAGAATTACAATAATGTGCCATAAGTTCCCAGCCCAATTAAATGTTTCTGTTCCCATGAAATAGTCCATCTCTACAATTTCTTTCTTTTTTATTTTTTCCTTTGGCCAGTCCCAGGCCGTTAACTCAGGGCCTGAGCACTGTCCCTGGCTTCTTTTTGCTCAAGGCTAGCACTCTGCCACTTGAGCCACAGCGCCACTTCTGGCCATTTTCTGTATATGTGGTGCTGAGGAATCGAACCCAGGGCCTCATGTATATGAGGCAAGCACTCTTGCCACTAGGCCATATTCCCAGCCCTACAATTTCTTAAATTGGAAATATTTTAAGGTACAATACTTGGTTGTTAGTAAGTACATAGATTACATAGTACATACGTGGGTGGGGGGGCAGATAATGACTTGAACTGAGAGCCTAGGCTGTGTATCTGATATTTGTTCTTTATGACTTACCCTAATGATTGACCCATAGCTCCACTGTGCACTTAAGTCATGGGTAATTGTTGATACATCTCACCGGCTTTCCTGTTAAGACTGATTTGGAAACATGATATTCATTCTTCAGCCAGCTAAGTAGCTGATATTATAGGAGTAAGTCGCTAGCATGCAACCAGGTACAGTATTTAAGGATGAATTTTGCTTAATTATATACTCTGAAAATCATTGCAAATATATCCAACACACCTCCGTACTTCCCATGGCCCTCTCTACCATATCTTCAGATAAAGATAGTTTATGGCCTTGTCTGGTATATGTAGAAAACTTTCCTACTTTCCTACTATGTTCAAGACCTTCTGGAAAATTGAAATTATTCACAAGATCAAACTCTGGCTCCAATTTCCTTTCATCATACAAAACCACTTAATCTTCAGCAGGATTGTGAAATTGGATGTTCTTCAGAAAATGATTCAACTGAAAGAGATACATTGATTGATTAAATCCAAGAGTTAAGATGGAAGAATTGAATTAAAAAAATTCCTGATTTCCATAAATTTCTGGTTCAGAATTCAAGAACACAAGAGGCATGTAATGAAAGATCCCAGAAGAAAATCTACAGAAGAATTAAAATAATCTTTCTGAATCCTGGCCACTCGGTACAAAAATAGAAGGACTCTTTCCAAGAGAAAGAAATTCCATTTAAATAGTCATGAATGAGAGAATTTTAGGTCATCTATCTAGAGTTTTCCACAACCATTAATTTTATCAGTATCTATATTTTGAATTTTATAAATATGTGATATGTAAAGTGGGACAAAATTGATTGTTTATGAAAATATACATTATTATGTACAGGAGGTCACCTTTGCAATTACTTGGGAAATGGTGATTTTACAGTTTTCAAAATATTATCAATTAGCCTGTTGATGTTATTTGTAACTAACATAATTTTTAGAAACATGGAATAAAACTTATACTTGTTAGTGGCTTTCTTTTCCTGTACAGTACAGGAAAGGATGTCTACAGAACCTCAAAGACATTTAAAGAATTATAGATGCTTGCATTTTGGAAGAATACCTGGAATAGTTAATTTCATGTAGTTAGAAACTCCTTTATGAAGCGAGTTTCTACTTGTTGTGTGCTATATATACCAGAAGGCCTTACCTGTGCAAGGGAAGGTACTGTCCCTTTCCTATTTCCCATTGTTGGTAGTTCAGTTTGATAAAGAAGCATTTCATGGAGAGCCTGGGAGACAGCATTGTATGCATTGCAACCATCACTAGACAGGCATCTCAAAAATATGCCCAGACAATGATCTCTAGGAGGCATCATGAGTACAGTTCTCCCACATTACACAGTCAGATTCAGATTGTTAGCAATTTAAAGAGAGAAACCACAGTTTAGCAAGGAAAAAGTCTTGTGGGTTTTTGGAAGGGTTAACTGCCTTGACAAAATTTGTGAGTCCAGAAACATCTGGTGATACGGTGGAAAAGTTAGATGTACATGCGATGAACCTAGAATAAAATATTTTCCCATAGTTGACTCAAATAGTGAATCTATGATAAAAACTGCCTTTTATTAAAAATTGCTCAACACAAAACATTGCATGATTTAGGAATTCATCATCACCATGTATGATGAAGACTTTTGGTGTAGAGTTCTTTATGTGGATATAACTTCCCATGAATTTTAAAATGTTTGAGAGGAAATGTTTTGGGAATGTTAGCTCAATGTCTACACAATCTCTCTTCTTTGCCATCTCTTCTTTCAATGCAGGAAGAATCCACAAATCATTCTCATCTTGTAAGGTTAACAATCCCACCCCATTCCACCTGAAATGAAGCAGTAATAAGACCATTGCACTTGCTATTGATGTGTTCTTTTGGGCCATCTGACAGAGATCATGAAACTTTTTATTGTTTATCAGGGTATTATCAAAAGGCCCAAAGGTAATCTAAAGGGAATGAAATTAGGACACTTCATGAATGAGATGATTTCCATCCAGCATAATCCCACACATGATGTATATTCTATAACCATGTGAAGTAGGTGAAAGGTAAGTTTTTCTTTAAGTTTTTGAAAAGGAATTAAACTTACAAATTATTGTACATCATATCAATTGCTTGTATAATGCCTCTTCATTTGTCAGTTGCCAGAAGCTCCTGTCATATATCTTTACCCCCTGTATTCGCTGACTTCATTAGTTCCATTTTCACATATGTACATTCAATCTTACATTTTATTTGCCTACGTATCTACTCCTTCTTTCTCTACTATTTTCCACATACCCTTAACACTAACCACTCTCAGAAAAGATATTCTTCAGTATTCTGATGTTGATTTTTATAGTGTCTGTATTTCAGAGAATTTGCATTATGAAATTCTACCCTGATAGATACCACAAATTAGCCACAGTAATCATATATACATGTAAGATAATTTGTTTTCCATATTATTTTTAATATTTCATATTCCTATTTTATACCTAACATTAGACATGAGAGAACACATACATCCTATCTCTTTCTGAGTCTGACATCCTTTATTCAAATTATCTTACACCCGAACGTGCATTTGTGTGTGTGTGTGTTCTTTGTGTCTGTGGCAGTACACATCCAGAAAATCAGGGCCTCATGCTCTTCTTGCCTTCTTCCCTCAAAGTTAGCACTCTACTACTTGTACCACACATTACTGTTTGCTATTTTCTTATTAGAAATAAGTTTCTTGAGTCACTATTATTACAAATGTGAGTGACCAGCACCCAGCTCAAGATCCCCTTACATTTTAAAGTCATTTTCCATTTCCTGAACTCTTAAATATAATAATAAAAGTATAAGTTCCTGAAAAGTCACTTTGTCTGCTCTTACTCTTCCAAACCGTTTTTGAAAACAATGGCACTCTAAATATACAACTTTCTTTAAATATTTACTCTTTGATTTGACAGGCTCACAAATCCAGTCTCTTCTTAACACCTGAAGTGACACCAAATTAGATATTTTTAATAACCTACACCCCTCCCACTGTCACCTGTGGAAACCTACAGATGTCCAGCAGTGTCCCAATCAGGGAAGATACTGCTCCTGAATTTCCTGTAAGCACAGTTATAGACTTGCTCTCTCTCTCTCTCTCTCTCTCTCTCTCTCTCTCTCTCTCTCTCTCTCTCTCATATAGTTATTGTTTGGAATCTTGTAATTCCCAAAGAGACAAGCGAAGGGATTTTTAAATGATGTCCACTGTCCATACTGAATATCATAGATATCAAATCCTAGAGTCAGGTTATGTAAAATATCAGGGTTTTTGTTGATCTCTTCAATGGCAGAAGGAAAGGTCAAAACAAACTGATAGTTCTTGACGAAATACCTACATAATGAACATAGAAATTCAACAGAACTATTTCAAACTTATGACTATGATGAACTGAATGTTTGCTTATCTGCCAATAAATATGTTAAAAAATATTGCCAATCCAGATGGTATATACATGTGCTTGTATATATAGTATTATGTAAGGGCAGGAAAGGAATTTTTCAATCACTTTAGAAACTTAGTTAAGTGAGAGAGAGGTTTCTTTGTCTTCACTACCACACATGGAACACAGAAAAAGTTTTCCATTAAAGATAAAATAGGCTTTCATGAGATACTGAGTATTCTGTTCCCTTCACCTTGGGTAAGAATCTCCACCTTTGTGAAAATTTGTGTTTTAAATCTCCCAGTTTATGTTATGTAGTTTGATTGAATGTCATGCTAATTAAGATATTTTCCATTTAATAACATCTTTCAGAAGCAAAGCCTCATTTAATGAAGATTCTATTGGTAATTGTGTTCACAAAGCAACCTAATAAACAGCTTGTCCTGCAATACTGACAATAATAAGAGCTTAAATATCAGGTGAGGGAATTTTTTATTTATGTAGCAAAACCAAATGCAAAAAAAACAAATTTAAGGCAATAATTATTGAGAGAGGAACCTCCAATAAGGAGGATGCTATTCGTGAGCATGATTGCATTACAGATTAGTAGACGAATTCATGGCATGTACAAAGAAACATAAATGAGTATCATAAGATGGAAAGGTGTCTAAAGAAAGCATGGTCTCATGGTAAAATAGTATTAGAGAAGATAAGATGTAAAGGAGTCCAAATAAAACCTAAAAGAAAACTTTGGTAAAATGATAGAAGACAAGAATAATCAAGTATAAAAGAAATAAACAATAGAATAGAAAGTCTTGACAGCAAAACTTAAGACATAGAAGACAGAATAGGTATAAGAGGGGGCATTGTTGTAAAGCAAATATAAGAAACAATGTAGGAGTGTGCAAGAACCTCAGGGATCAATCAAAAGGCCTAATTTAACACTAAGTATTCAGGAAGGAGAAAACCATGCAATGAAAGACAAAGCTAACATATTTAACAGAATTCTACCAGAGAACTGCCTGACAATGTAAAAGTATAAGCAGATTCAGGTACAAGAAACCTTAGAAGTCTAAATTGACCAGAACAGAAAAAAAAAAAAAAACAAAAAAACATCCTGTTGCCACATTGTAACTCCCACATGATCAGTAGAGACCAAAAAGAGAATTATGGAAGCTATCAGAAAGAGGCAATTGATTGCTCAAAGGAAAAACTGTCAGAATAAGTACAAATTTCCCTCATCTGAGTCCAGCAAAGCAAGGAGAGCTTAAAATGGTGTATGCCATATCTTACAGGCAAATAATCAAGTAGAATGAACCCAGTGAAGCACTCTTTTTTATCTGAAAGACACATGTAAATCTGCATGATAAGAAAAAATTGCAATAATTTCTCGACTAGACCAGGAATTTAGAAGAAAAGTAAAGATATCCTACATATAGAAGACCAACTGGAACACAATTGTGGCAGAGAAAAAGTCACTGCTTACATAGTCAGAAAATATGAGGCACAGACATGGAATAAGTGGATAACATGTCAAGAGTTACCAAATACTTCTCAGTTCTCAATGGACTTATATCTCCAAATACATGACAGAAACTGAGTAATTGGATCAAAAAGCAAAACTCATCAATCTGACGCCTAAAAGAGACCCATCTGCCAACAAAAATAAACATGCTCAAAGTGAAAGCCTGGAATAACATGTTTCAAGAAAATAGCCCCCATAATGAGGGTGGAGTCCAGATCCACAATCTATAGAAATCAAAGAAATTGTAGATGACTAGGATTGCCTCCGAATTGTGCATGGCAAAGAATATACCGACCAAGATACACAGTCCCTCAGATGGGAGAATGTCTTTAATAACTATACATAAGACAATAGCTTCATTCCTAAAATCTACTCAGATCAAAATACTAAGCTCAACTAAAAACTAATCCTCAAAGAAACAACAATCCCATTAATAGATGGGCTAAAGACCCAAAGAGAGATTTCTCAGAGGAAGAAGTAAGAAAGGCCAATCACTAGATGCAGATATATTGGACACTTCTGGCCACAAAAGAATTACAAAGGAAAAGAACACCTCATTCCCCATTATGAATAAAGTAACAATTACAGCTGTTGGCAGGGATGTAGACAGAAGGGAACACTGTTTGTAGGAATGTAAACTTGTTCAACCACTCTTGAAAGCAATGGAGGTTCCTCAAAAAAGTAAACATAGAGCTTCCATATGACCCAGCAATCCCCATCCTGGGCATTCATCCAATAGAACACAAATGAGGCCACAGTAAAGGTATGATTCAATCACATACATTGCAGCTTTGTTTACCATAGCCAAGATGAGAAATCAACCCAGATGCCCCTCAGAGAATGAATGGATCAAGAAAGTGTGGTATATATAGAGAGAGAATGGCATTTTATGACTGTCTGAAAGAATGATATTGCTACCTTCATAAAGAAATATTGGAAAACTTAATGTTATGCTAAGTGAACCAGACCCAAAGAATCATAGGTTGCATGTTTTCTCTCATTGGTGTAACTAAGATGTGTCAATAACATATATCTATCATATATCAACAAGTAGCTCCACTGGATAGTGTACGACAAAAACTTACATGTAGACATGAAAAATTATAGAGTTTTCTAAACATTCACACAGTGAGACTGAAGGCTAAGAATCTCAAGAGACGACCACAAATAGCTATATGCATACGATCTTAAAATCACGTTTATTGAAATGAACTCCCAAGAAATAGAAACAAGATATTTTTGGTTTTTGCTCTTTCATTTTGTTTCTTTGTTTTCTCATTTGTCACTGATTTTGAAATCTTTCTGGTATGTGAGTTTATCTGTTTTGTTGAGGTTAAGGAGGAGCACAAAAATTATGGGACAAATAATGAACAAAAGCAGCAGTGATACATACTAGACACATACATGGACCAGAGCTAAATTTCCCAGTAAATATGGAGTAGGATTTCATGAGACACCAAATATTCTGTTGTATTCACCTCGGGTAACTATCTGTATTCATGTGAAAAATCTTGTGTTTCAAGACAGCAGTTTATGTGGTGTGGTCCTATTGTAAGTCAAGCTAACAAATCTTCAATTGAATAACATCATTCTGAAGCAAAGGGTCATGTAATAAAGATTCTATGCCAAGCTGCGCTCACAGACCCTACATCATGAATAGCTTTCTCCACAATATCAACCAGAATAAAAGCTAAATATCTTGTTTATGTAATGACAAAAGCAGTCATACAATTCTAGGCATTCCTCATGGAGAGAGGAGCCTCCCAACATTAGGGATGAGGAAAGAATTTTAAGGAAGCTTTACACTGAAATCCAATTTTTCCCAGGCCAGCAAGGGAACTTGCAGGAATCCCACCCCCTAACCAATCTATTTAAATTGAGATGCTGAAAATGAAAGACGATAGGGGAATAAAGAGGATCAATGCACATTTATTTTTTGGCATGTCTATGTTTGCAATGGTATGTCTTTGAATGCACATTTTAAAGAAATTAATATAATGAAATCAATCGACGTTCTTCAAAGAAGTAAACAATGGAGGCAACAAGGAAACCCAAATGATGCAAAATAGATAGAAGGAATCCATAGAGATATAAGAAAAGTGGCAATTAAAGGAAGCTTAATTCTTACAGAAAATAACCAGGCTATAGGGCAGGCAATGAAAGATCTACAAGATAGTTGTAAAAAATGCTTTAAAAACACTATGATAAATAAGTTTATGAAAATAAAGAAATTATACACTATAGAACTCATGTATACCAGGTGAGCACTTTACCACTAGGACAGATTCCCAGCCCTACACTATAGAATTCATGAGCATGATAAGACTAACTAAAGAGTCTTAGAAAAATTTGTGTCATCTACAAAGAGAAACATAAAAGAATATCCCAAGATGGATAGGGGGCAAACGACGATATAATCTCCCAGAAAAAGATTTGAGAGGAGACATAGATAAATCAAAGAAGTAAAGGAGTCCATATAAGTTGAAAAAGGAAACTTCAGTAAAGATGATACCAAAGCCAACAAAAATGACATATTAGGGCTGGGGATATAGCCTAGTGGCAAGAGTGCCTGCCTCAGATACATGAGGCCCTAGGTTCGATTCCCCAGCACCACATATACAGAAAACGGCCAGAAGCGGCGCTGTGGCTCAAGTGGCAGAGTGCTAGCCTTGGGAGGGAAGAAGCCAGGGACAGTGCTCAGGCCCTGAGTCCAAGGCCCAGGACTGGCCAAAAAAAAAAAAAAAAAAAAATGACATATTAGAAGGGAAAGAAAAAAAAACAAAACAAAGTATGGACTGGCTCATTCCAATTTTTTGTTTTTTCAATTTTTTAATTGTTATTGTAAATTTGATGTACACAGAGATTACTTACATAAATCAGGTAATGAGTACATTTGTTTTTGAAGGATTCCACCTTTCTCCCTTTCCCCTTTTCACCTTTCCCCTCATTTTCTCTGTTTGCACTCCAGATCCATTCCCTGAGAACTTGTATATTTCACTGATGCAATTGTTCATAATTTGTAAAACCATTTCTGTGCTCTCCTTTCCCCTCAGCAAAACATACAAAAAAGAAATCAAATACAGTGACAAAGGAGAAGACAATGGATCAACTTCAACAAACTAAGTCACAAAAAAATCTCGTGTTTCCTTTTCTTGGGAGCTCATTTAATAAACATCAGTTAAACATAATATTCATATAGTTATTGAGCCTATGTTTTCCTCTTCTGTGATAACATCCTCCTTTAGTCTCAGTGTGTGAATGTTTAGAATACTGGGTAAGTTGTATGCAAGTTTTTGTCATCTACTATCTGGTGTGTTTGTGTGTGTGTGTGTGTGTGTGTGTGTGTGTGTGTGTGTGTGTACAGTAAAACAGTGAATGAAACAGGCAGCCAAATGAGTGGCTGAAACTATTGCTACATATTAATCTCATAAAGTATGGATACCATAGTATAAAACAGTTCATAATTTAAATAACAGTAGGAAATTGCCCAGTTAAGTAAAAGGCACACGAGTAGAAACTTTAAGAATTAAAAATTGCAACTGGAAAATCAATATAAAAATGTTAAAAATTTAAACAATCAGAACAATAAATATCAAAGCTACAATGAGTGACTCATCAAGCCAGACAAAAATCACAGTTTCATGGGAAATGAAGAATGGATCTAGGCAGTGAATAAATGGTAAACATCAAGCTGAAATTTTAGGGCCAGGAAAGTTTAACTTGAATTGGAAGATGGTAATATGGAATAAGACATATGCATTTTTAAATGATGATATCAAGCACACAAAAACTCTGGGGATGAGGTCTGAGTAGATATGCATGCTAGAAACATGGTTTTGAAATGTGGTAAACATTACTTCATATATATTAATTTAAAAATGAGTTAAATATCTGCAGATTCCAGTTTAAAAATTTGTTAAGAAACACCCTGCCTATATGTGCCTTAAATTGCCTCCATTCAGATAGAATGAGTTTATATCTTCTTTACTTATTTCTGTCTTCGTTAAGTTCTTCTCATAATGTCATGGGAACTAGAGGCTTCCCATTTCAGTGATCACTTTTCCAATGTATTCAACTGTGGATAATATATACTCCCATTTCTCATTCATGAAAAACTGTACCTGGATCTACCTCTGTATAAATCAAACCATGTAGTTGTTCATACTGATGATCTGGAATCCACATGTACAGATTTGCTGAATGTCTTTATTTGAACAACCAAAGGAAGGAAGGAAACTTATTTCAAATGTTCTGTGTTCTTGTATGGAAGTATCACAATGGATCCCATCTTATTATGATTTTTACACATTCAATATAAAATATTTTTAAATCCTCTCAATATTGATTGCAGTGTTGGAATTTATGTATACAAATTCAAGTTTGGAGAGATCCCAGAAAATTAAAATTAAATCAGTGAGCAACATGTGCAGCTTGCTGATGTCTGAATTTCTGGTTGATCAGGAGGATGAGCCATGTGGATCCTTAGTAAAAGGCAACTAGAGCAAAAAAGTCCATGACACTTAACCAACGAAAAGCCAAAAGTGGTGTTGTGGCTCCAATCGTGAGCATAAACCTTGACAGAAAAGACCATTCAAGAGTGCAAAGCACGCTAAGCAGGGATGGCTCATACCTGGAATCCTTGCTACCTCAGAAAGCTGAAAATTATCGGAAGAAATGAAAGAAACAATCTCTGTTTAACAACCGAATAGTGCCCAATATGGAGCTATTGCTCAAGTGCTAGAGGACTAGATTTCAACAAACAGCTCAGGGTCAGTGCCAAGGCCCTGAATTCCCAGGACAGGTACAAAAGGGAAAAAAATGGGAAGCAAACCTACTAGCGACTAGTGACTAGCTAGTGCTCCCATCCATGGGCAGCTCTCTCAGGAAACACCACTCATACAAGCAGTTGAAAAGGAGTGCACATGATAAAGGCAATGGCATTTCCTCTTGAAATGGATATCCAATAAGCTTCTAGGGTTCCTTGAAGGTTTCCATAGTCATTTTTCTTTCTTTGTTCTTATTTTTCTTTGCATAGCCATTTGTTAGTGAGACCCTCGGCTACAGATCATAGCCATGGATATGTATTTGAATGAGTAAAGCAGATCTCATCTTAGGTAGATAAAATTCTCCCATAAGGACTCTGTAATAATTCTTCATAAACCTGGATTGTGGAGCATATGTGACAGGAAAAAATGACACATTTTTTAATTTTCATTTGTTTAAAGTAAAAGAGTGAGACATAAAGAAAAAGAAATAAACAGAGAGTCAGAAAATGCATCTAAAAGCTTGAAATCGGATCCTGGACCCTGTGTTTGAGCTTTTTTCCTAAACACTAGAGGTCTGCCATTTAAGCCAAAGTGACAGTTTCAGCTTTGGCTGATTAAATGGAGATAAATGTCTCAGCAATTTTTATGCCAGGTCTGGTTTCAAACCTTGATCCTCAGATACCACAATCCTGAGTAGTTAGTATTACCTCATAAGCCAGTAGTCTACAACACATATTTTTTTCAGTTTCCTCAAAATGTAAGTGTAACCAAAGACAAGGTCTGACACCACTGGCCTGTGGGGAATGAACTGTGTTTGCAGCATTATACCAACTCTGGTTGTTCTTAATAATATCACTTCATTGAGGACTTCCAGGAAGTCGGTGGAGGAGCATCAGAGCCCTAGCTAAGCTCCCTCTGACATCCCAGTTTTACCACTCCAGGGAAACTTTTACTCCTAAATAAACAGCCCAAGTAAGTTATAACACTATAGGCATTCTGTCCAGAAAGAAAAAATCAACTTTGCTGGCCTGAAAACACAGATTTGAGCCTCAGGCAGCATCCCACCGCCATGCCAGTGCCAACGCCTACACAGAGCCCAGCACTCCATGCACCTAAAGCACACAGCAGTGACCAGGAAGAAATCCTCCAGATGGCGGCACACAGATGCAGATCACAGACTCAACATGGATGGGGCAATATAGCAGAGAAAGTGTGTGTACCCCAAAAAATACTTTCTCACGAGCACCGACAGAGCAGATTCTGGAATCTAGCCCTTCCCCCACTGCCAGAGCAAAGCACCATATTTGACACTGCCATAGATCTGGTCAGTCCAGACTGGAACTAAAGTGGGCCAGGGGAAAGTGAGGATAAAGTGGCCATCTTTGAAAAGTGCTAGAGGGACCAAACAGTGAGAGTCAGCTCCACCCAGGAGAAAGACCCCTGCCCAGGTGTGAGACTCCTCCCCCACCCTGTGACTCACAGACTCAGGTAAACTCAGCCAGTGGTGCCCCCCCCTGCCCTGCCATACTGACTCATTGACTGCCAACTCGCCAACATCCGGAATTTCTAAATTCAAACCGAAGTGGCAAGCAGCTACTGGCTGCCTGTAACAATCAGACAGGAGAGTAAACAGTTTCCTAGACAGATAAATGGTCCCATCACAAAGGAAGCCCAATTCCCAGCAGAAAATGGAGCTAAATTGCACAGCCAGCTCTGCCCAGGAGAAGGTTACCCTGCCCAGGAGGGAGGAACCTCTCCTGAGCAAGCGACTCCCAGCCAGGTAAACCAGGCCAGAGGCTCCCTGCCCTGCTGACTCTGCAGCCTATTTAGAGCCAGGCATTAAAGGCAGCTGCCCCAAAGCAGACGGGAGGAGCCATGGTTCCCCAGAGTGTTCACTGTCCCTCATCTATAGAGGACACCCAAGGCCTACCGGCACTGTGTGAACCACAGAGCCCCAGGATTTCAATAACAGGGGAGGAGAGTCAGAGCAGATCCATTCCTGCAAACTGAAAGCAAGTCAAACCAGCCAATCTGTAGGAATATAGACTGTAGATCATCACAAAGAAACCAGAGACTGGAGAGAGCCCACCCAAACAAGGAAGACTCCATTTTTTTTTAACATTTTAAAAACTTTTTTATTTTCTATTTTGCATTTTTGAGATGTTGCTTTTTTCTATTTTTATTTGTTTGTTTTATTCTGGGATTTTTTTGTGTGTGTTTTGTGTGTTTGTTTTCCAGTATTTTTTTCGTTGTTTCTCTCTTCACATTCTCTTTCTTTAAAATTACTTTCCTATAACTAATACCTTTACTCTTTTCTCCTGGCTCTCCATTGTTTATCATGTTAACTCGTTCTTTCTACCAATTCTACTCTTCTACACATGTCCACCTTACTGAACCTAAACCAAAATCATCACCACCAATGCATTTTACTCTATTCTCTTTGTTACCCTTAACTAAACCTCCTGATTTACTTCCAGGAGCTCCAGACTCCGTTGACCCCTGGTTATAGAATAAAAGTCATCCCTGTTCAATCTGAGTGAATCAAAGGGGTTCATAGAAAAAACTCCCACCAGTCCAAAAAGAAGTTACTATAAGAACAAAAATTGCTCATAGTGCTCATGGTGAATAAGGAAGTAATGAATACAGGGATCAGGGTTTGTTGTTATATTGAAATTGTATTCTTTAGGGACACCAAACCTCATTTTATATACAAAAAAGAGAGGGAAGGTATATGTATATAATTGTGAACTTATAAGATTTATGCAACAGTCTTGGTAAGGTCTGCTTTGGGTCTTAAACGGTCGTCACAGGTGCTTGTAGATTGGCATTCCCAATCCAAATGGACAGAAGAAGCACAAGAAAGATGGAAAACAATGGAGTCTCATCTTCCACTCAAAACAAGCAGGAAGCAGAGCAGTCAATCAAAGACCTAGAAGAGAACCCTCAAACTGCTCACAAAGTCTACTGATAAAAATGTTAAATAAAAAGTTTGAATATCTTCAGTCAACTATTCAAAGCATGAAGAGTCAAACCAAAAATTAATATAGAATTTCATGGACTCTACAAGTACAAAGATAAATGAACTTCAAGAATCCAATGAAAAGATAGCTACCCAGCTAAAAGATTTGAAAGACAGCACTTAGAACCAAATTAATGAAGTAAAGAAGTCCATGCAGGACCTAAAAGAAAATTATAGCAAAGACATGGAAATCATCAAGAAAGACTAAGGAAAAAAGAGATTTGAAATCAAGTAGCTAGTCTACAGTCCAGACTAGATAAAGAGAAGGATCAAATCTCAGGAAATGAAGATTCCCTTGAATCTATGGAGAAAGATGAAAAAAACAACAAAACCAATCTAATTGCCAAAATAGATCACTGCAGGAGCTCCAAGATACAATCAAGAAGCCCAATTTAAGGCTAATAGGTTTTGAGGAAAACCCAGAGAAAGAAGTTATTGGAATAGGCAACGTATTTAACAGAATATTTGCTGAGAACTTCCCAAATACCCAGAAAGATAGGCCTATCCAGATTCAAGAAGCATTTAGAACCCCAAACCAACCAGACTGGAATAGGATATCCCACAGACACATTGTGATCAAAACAGGATCAATAGAGTCCAAGGAAAGAATCCTTAACGCTGTTGAGGAGAAGAAAATAATCATATGTAATAAAAAACCAATCAGAATTACCCCAGACTTCTCAGCAGAAATCATGAAAAGAAGGAGAGCCTGGAATAAGGTATGCCAAACACTAAATAAAAATAATGATCAACCAAGAATACTGTACCCAGCTAATTTCTCATTCATAGCTAAAGGGCAAATAAAAGTCTTTTACAGTTAAGAAAAATTGAAACAATATATCTCCACCAAACCAGCTATAGAAAATCCTAAAAGATATACTACACAGGGAAAATAATCAAGATCAAAATACAGAGAAATGACCTGTAATTAGAAAACCAGAATATTAGATCAAGAATTGGGAAGATTAAGCTCTTAACAAGATAGCTAAAATGAAAGGAACAAATGATCATCTCTCAATCCTAACTCAACATTAATGGACTTAATTCTCCAATTAAATGACATAGGCTCATAACCTCGATCAAAAATCAAGATCCATCTTTCTGCTGCCTCCAAGAGACACATCTATCCAGCAAAAGTAAACTGTGGTATATGCTGGGGCATGTTACATCAGAAAGAGGCAACTAGCTAGCCCCGCCTGTTTCCTAGCCCCAGGGTCACATGTGGCTATTACACTGGAACCCAGAAAGGCGGTTCTAAGCTGGCCCCACCTCCCAGCCTTGGGACCACGTGTGGCTAAGATGGCGCCAGATGGTGAACCTGGAGGCGGTCCTGTGGGCTGTGATGTAAAATTAGGCCGCCTCTTAGGATTGTTCCCTCAGCCCTCCACCCTTGATGGACAGCTCAGGCCTTCCCTCAGAGTCCCCAAATAGGTGCACCTACACCCCTCCCCTTCCTGCCAATCTTTGACCTGATTGGTTCCTGTGCCTTATTTAATGGTGGGACCTACCTCAATAAATGAGACTTTGCACTGGACTTATCTCCCGGACGCGTCTGATTGTCCTCCGGTGAGGAAGGGCTGGGTACAGATGATCTGTCGACCCATTCCTTTCTTGGCTCGTCGGGTCAGGCATGTTTCCCCATCTCTCCCACAGGTCAGGAGAGTGCAGGGGACTAAAAACTCTGACAGTGACCATCTTCTAAAAGTGAAAGACTGGAATACACTCTGCCATGCAAATGTCCCCCAAAAGCAGGGTGGAGTTGCAATCCTAGTACCAGATAAACTTGACTTCAAATTAAAAATGGTAAGTAGAGACAGAGAAGTTTACTACATACTAATAAAGTGATCTTTCCTACAGGAGGAATTAATCTTCCCAAATATCTACACCCCAAATAAAGGAGCAACCAACTTCATCAAACAAACACTACTGAATTTAAAAACATTCATAGACCCAAACACATTGATAGTTGGAGACTTTAACACTCCATTGTCACCTCTGAACAAATCAACATGCCAAAAACTGAACAAAGAAACCACAGACCTAAAAACTTCATAGACCAACTGACTTAACCAACATCTACAGAATATTCCATCCTGCATCACCAGAATACACATTCTTTTCAGCAGCACATGGAATAGTCTCCAAAATAGATCATATCTTAGGGCACAAATAAAAACTGTCAAATTCAGAATTATTAAAATCATTCCCTGCATTCTCTCAGACCACAATAGAATAAAATTAGAGCTCAACTCAAACAGCCACCACAGAAAATCCTACAATTCATGAAGAATAAGCAACAAACTGCTGGACTATCAGTGGGCCATTGAAGAAATTAGAACAGAAATTCAAATGTTTATGGAATTCAACCAAGATGAGTACACAAAGTACCAGCTTCTTTGGGACACAGAAAAGGCAGTACTAAGAGGAAAATTTATAACTCTCAATGCCTACATTAACAAACTGGAGAAACAGCAACTCAACAACTTAAAGAAGCACCTTCATCTCCTTGAAAGACAACAACAAACCAAACCCCAAGTCAATAAATGGAAGCAAATTATTACAATCAAGTCAGAATTAAATAACTTAGAGATAAAACAAAAACATTGAAAGAATCAACAAAACAGTTGGTTTTTTGAAAACATTAACAATATAGACAGACCCCAGCAAACCTGACCAAAAAAACAAAGGCAGCACACCCAAATAAACAAGATCAGAGATGAAACATGTAACATCAGCACAGAAAGAAACAAAAATCAGAACACAATAAGGGACTATTTTCCAAACCTTTATGCCAACATGAAGAACCTGGAGGAATTGGACAATTTCCTAGAAAAAAATTGATATCCCCAAACTCAACCATGAAGATTTTAACCTTCTAAACAGACCCATATCCAGCATTGAAATAGAAACGGCAATAAGAATTCTCCCATTCAAGAAAAGCCCAGGTCTAGATGGATTCACAGCAGAATTCTACAAGGCCTTCAAAACAGAACTCACACCAATATTTCTCAAAAACTTCAATGAAATTGAATGAGAAAGTTCACTATCAAACACATTCTATGAAGCCAGTACAACCCTCATCACAAAACCAGGCAGGGACTCATCACGGAAAGAGCACTATAGACCGATTTCCTTGATGAATATTGATTTAAAAATTCTCAACAAAATTCTGGCCAATCGAATTCAACAGGTCATCAAAAAAATCATGCACCATGATCAAACAGGATTCATCCCAGGGATGCAAAGGTGATTCAGTATACGCAAGTCAATTAATGTAATCCACTACATCAACAGAAGCAAGGTAAAGAATCACATGGTGATATATCTAGATGCTGAAAAGTCGTACGATAAATTCCAGCACCCATTTATGATAAACGTCCTGGAAAAATTGGGATTCCAGGAAACACTCCTGAATATAATAAAGGCAGTCTATGACAAAACAAAAGCAAGCATAATTCTAAACGGTGAAAAGCTAAAGCCATTCCCTTTAAAATCTCCCCTCCTCTTAAACATAGTACTAGAATTCCTATCCAGACAAATTAGGAAAGAAAAAACATAAAGGGGATCCAAATAGGAAAAGATGAAGTTAAACTTTCTCTCTGCACAGATGACATGATCCTATACCTAAAGTACCCCAAAGACTCTACTCCCAAGCTACTAGAGATGATCCAAAACTTTGGCAAAGTAGCAAGATATAAAAGAAACCCTCAAAAATCAACGGCCTTTCTATACGCTAATGACCCAAACACCGAGGCTGAAATCAGAAAAACAACTTCTTTTACAATAGCAGCATAAAACATAAAATGCCTAGGAATAACCTTAGCTAAAGAAGTGAAAGTCCTCTATGACATTAAAAATGTGAAAAACGACATTAAGGCAGGACCAAAGAAATGGACAAACCTCCCATGCTACTGGATTGGAAGGATTAATATAGTCAAAATGGCAATATTGCCAAAGGTTATCTACAAATTCAATGTAATACCCATTAATATCCCAACACCATTTTTTAATAAAATAGAGGAAGCAATCCAGAAATTCATATGGAACAATAAAAGACCACGAATAGTGAAAACAATCCTATGCAGAAAGAACAGTGCTGGAGGAATTACAATACCAAACTTCAAGCTGTATTATAAAACCATAGTAATAAAAACAGGTGTCATTGGCACCAGAACAGGCCTGAAGACCAATGGAACATAATTGAAGACCCAGAAATGAACCCATAGAACTATGCCTACTTAATCTTTGATAAAGAAGCTTAAAAAATAGGATGGAAGAAAGTTAACCTCGTTAACAAATGGTGCTGGCAAAACTGGTTCAACACCTGCAACAAACTAAAAGTAGATCCTTACATATCACCCTGAACCAAAATCAATTCCAAGTTGGCCAAAGACCTCGAAATATAAAGAGATACCCTGGAAACACTAAAAGAAAGAGTGGGAGAAACACTTGGGCTCCTTGGCACAGGATGAAACTTCCTTAACAAACACCCAGAAATGGTACAAATCAAAGAAAGGATGGATAAATTTGACTGCATCAAAGAGCAGAGCTTCTGCAGGGCAAAGAACATAGCTCCCAAGATAAACAGAAAGCCCACAGATTTGAAAAAGATCGTTACCAGCCATAGAATGGACAAAGGCCTGTATCTTAAATATTGCAGAACTAAAAATTAAATTCCTCCAAAACAAAACCGCAAAGAAACAACAACCCCCTCAACAAGTGAGCTAAAGACTTAAAAAGAGACTTCTCTGGTGAGGAAAGGAGAATGGCCAAGAGACATAGGAAAAAGTGCTCTACATCACTGGCCATAAAATAAATGCAAATCAAAACAACATTGAGATTCCACCTCACCCTAGTAAGAATGTCCTATATCAAGAAAACTAACAATAATAAATGTTGGAGGGGATGTGGCCAAAAGGGAACCCTACTTCATTGTTGGTGGGAATGCAAACTGGTTCAGCCACTTTGGAAACCAGTATGGAGATTCCTCAGAAGGTTCAACATAGAACTCACCTATGACCCAGCAGCCCCACTTCTGGGCATCTACCCAAAAGACCACAAACAAGAACACATTAAAGCCACCAGCACAACAATGTTCATCCCAGAGCAATTTTTCATACCTAAAATGGGAACCAACCCAGATGCCCCTATGTAATTGAATGGATCAGGAAAATGTGGCACGTATACACAATGGAATTTTATGCCTCTATCAGAAAGAATGACATTGCCCCATGGAAATGGAAGGACTTGGAAAAATTTATACTAAGTGAAGTGAGCCAGACCTAAAGAAACATGAACTCTATGGTCTCCCTCATAGCGATTAATTAGCACAGGTCTAGGCTAGTCACAGCAGAGGATCACAGGAGCCTAGTAGCTATGCCTTTATGAATGCATAAGATGGTGCTAAGTGAAATGAACTCCATGTTATGGAAATAACTGGTATATCACTGTTTTAATAACTTTCAACATGCCATGTGAAACCGTAGCTTCTATTGTTGATGATCCTCTTGTATTCCCTTCTTATGGTTGTACCCACATTATCACTGCATCTCATCTGAGTACATTGGATACTGTATATACTGGTATTACAACTAGGGAAGTGCAAGAGAATATCAAAATTGAGAGACACAGATAAAAAGACAAACAACTCCAAAAGCAATAATTGCAAGACCATTTGGTGTTAACCAACTTTACAACTCATGGGGGGAGAGAGAAAAGGGGTAGGAGGAGGGAGAATGAGGGAAGAGATAACAAACAGTACAGGAAATGTGCCCAAGGCCTAAGGTATAAAACTATAATCTCTCGGTACATCACTTTGACAATTAATAAGGAAAAAAAACAAACTGGCGCTAAGCCACCACAAGAAAAAAAAAATTAATGGCCATTATGGACTAAACTAAAAATAAATAATATCACCTAATTGTGAAGTGCTTAGAGATTAAAGTGTAGTACCTACAGTCCTGGAAAAAAAAATATATGGAAATCAAATTCCTTTCCTAGCTATCATGTAGAAATTTACTACACAGTAGATGGAAGTTAAAATAATGAAAATGAGCTTTTTTGTTGTAGTACAGATGTGTTGTCAGGGTAAAGAAGACAGAGAGCACTCATCAACACTCCCAGTGTTCCCTCAGCCACTGCCCTGAGAACAAAACAGTAAATGGAAACACACTGATGAGTCACTGATGGCTTGTTCTCCTCAAGCCCTGAAGCAGCCCTGTTACTTGGATTTGTTGCCAACGTGCAGAGAGGTAAAAGCAGAGCAATCATTGTATCTCCGTCCATGTGTGCTTGCTTGTTCATGGTAGAAAGGCAGCAGTGCCAACCAAGGGCCTAACAGGGAGGGGAAACTGGAGAAGAAGGAATGTAAAAATCAAGTGGCACATCCCTGAAGCATCTGCCAAGGTGAAATCCTGGCTGGAAGGGAGGCCTACAGTTTCTGGTGTATATATTTAAGTAAATTTCTATAGGTGCAGGAGTGCCTTTTTATTGACAGAGATGTATACTGTAGAATACCTTTCCTGAAAAGCTCTTGTAATTCCCCTGGAAGAATGTGTAAAACTCTTCCCAGGGGCTCTGCATCTAAGGCCTTGAGTCCAGGAGGAAAACAAGTTGAAAACATGTTTGCAGATTCTCTTTCTTCATCTCAGGTGCTATGCTTTCTTTCAAGACCATAGATCATGAGGCACTTGGGATGAGGTTACCTTTGATAGATGTTTGTCAGACATCTGAGTCATGAAAGTATTTGCATGAAAGCCAATTGAGATGATGCAACTGGATTGCATCACCAGAGGCCATATTAGGTGCATGTTGAAATCCAGAAAACAATGTATGCCAGTGGGATATCAACCGAAGTTGACTTCACAAACTCACTATCCAAAACAATGACAACATTACTGGTTGACCTGGGCAGGTTTCCATAAATGCACCTACTTTCTATTCCCTATGAATCAGTGATGCTGCTGAAATCAGGATCATCTCATTGTTGAAATTTGTGCCTAATACATATTGAAAAATTCAGAGATTAGGACATCATAATAAAAATATCCTCAATTAAATTAATTCAGTGAGTCAAAGTCAATGCCCAAATTGAGTTTCACTTTTGCATTATGAACTTTCACCTTCACAGGGTAAATTTTACTAAACTTGCTAACATAGATCAACATATTATTTTCATGATGCACTGTTGTGGGGACATGTGGTAATGCAGAAAATTCTCCTCTATCTCAAGCATAAATCAGTATCAGATGATCTGTATGGTTCCTACTTGTCAATATATAGTAGATCCAAATTCCATGCAGAGACCTCAATTGCCATGGAGAATAGAGCTATATCAGAGCATTGAACACAGTTCACAGATGGCTGCAATGGTAGATGCACATATGCATCACAATATAAACAAAGCAGAATATGTACTTTAGAATGGTAGGAGGGAAAAACATTTTGTAGTGTGAGGTTTGCACTGATCTTTTATACTTGTATACTTGTTACCTTGGATTTCATCATTTTAAAGTATTTGGTAGTACATGTTAGCTCTTGAGAGGGTTTAGTTAGACACATACATGGAATGAACCCCAGTCTTACAAGTTAGTGGTAACTGTTCATATCTCAATCTATGTATAGTTTCTTGAGGAAACTACATATATTTCCATAGTGGTTGCATGAAATAACATTCCCATGAATTGTGTGTAAGCACTCACTTTCATTTCATTCTTGACAGCACTAGTTACTAAGTTTCTGGATGACAGACTTTGTCACTGGAGAGCGATAATATTCACAACCAGTTTTTTTTTTTTTTGCATTTTAACATCCAAGGATATTGAAAAACTCTTTGTGTATTTTTATTATCCATTTTATTTCTGTATTTCAGAAGTATCTATAGGGGCTGGGAATATGGCATAGTGGTAGAGTGCTTGCCTCGTCTATATGAAGCCCAGGGTTTGATTCGTCAGCACCATAAAAAGCCAGAAGTGGATGCTGTGGCTCAAGTGGTAGAGTGCTAACCTTGAGTAAAAAGAATCCAGGGACAGTACTTAGGCCCGAAGTTGAAGCCCCAGGACTAGCACCAAAAAAAGCAGTATCTATACCTTTATTTTCCAATGTATTATTTGATGTGTTCATTCCTTAAGGTAGTTTTCTGAGCTTCTTGTATATTCAAGTTAGTAATCACTTGCGAGATGGTTAACTGATTAATTCTGTAGGCCATCTATTCACTGTAATGACGATTTACTTTGTTGTGATGGAGGTTTTACTTGATGTAATCCCATTTGTAAATCCTTGCTCTTATTCACTAAACTGTATGAAGTTTCAATCAGGATATTACTGCTTAAACAAAACGGCTCATTGATTTTGTTACCTGTAGTGTAGTCTTGTATCTTACACTTTAGCTCTTATGTTTCTGAGGGCTACAAAAACATGGAACATGCACACCTTAGGGCATCCTGGAATACCTGACTGCAGGAGATGGCTGGAATTGTGGTGATAGAGAGAATCCCTGTGAATCGAAATATTTAATTATCATACATGTTGCCTTTGTGTGTACACATGTTGATCCTTTGCAGCCACAATGTTCCTGCCTGTCTCATAGACTAGAAGTTTTTCCTCTAGCCAGGAGATATTTCCATGATACATAATGGAAGCATATAATGTGATGCACTTATGCATTTCTTGTTTTTTAAGAATTAACCGTGTATTAAATAATTTACAAGTTGTCTATATACACAAGTAGGGAACCTCATACATTTCTGATCACAAGACTAATACGGGAAAGATTTTACCTGTGATTTGAATGACCAAAGCAGCATCTCTATCTCTTTAGAATCATTGTATGGATAAATTGTCATCATTGATACCATTTGGGTTTCATGGAACAAAACATTTGCATAGTGATCTGGGCACTGTTGAACCTTTCACCAGCTGTTTCAGAACTACACTTTACTTCTTAGAGTTGGTGTATTCTTTAACATATTCATCCCACATTTTCTGTCCATGTGCCAGAAGTTTGCCAGCACCTGATATGCACTGAACTGTCTGTTCAAATGCTGGTAACAATTCTAATAACATGAAACCCTTGAACTTCAGGTGAAGCCTAGCCTGGGAAGTGGCCTGCTCAGAGAACCCTCATTGGTTATTTCCAGCACGAAGTATTAAAAGCCAGACAGGTGCTGGTTTAGGCTGGCCCTGTGGAGTGTGCTGTCCTTTATTTCCTATGAAGACAGCATTCCCTTGGTCCAGTTAGAATTTTTTGACACCTGAGAAAATGAAGAATTATTTATGGATGTGGCACCAGATTCAGTCAGAAAGGAGTATCCCTTTCTTGAGTATAGATTGAGCAAGGAAGGCCTAGAGCAGACTGAGCTAGTCTAGTCACATAGGACTATCTGGAAAGGAGCTGGTTGTCCTCTTATATTGCATACCTATTAAACACCAACAGAGGAACAGCATTTCTCCAAGCACTGGGCACAGCTTACTGAGATGATCAGGAAAACTCCAACTCTTCTGGGCTCTAGGCAATGTAGAGTTGGTCATTACAACTAGGATTCCTGTAAAGGTTCAGTAGGTGTGAAGCTATCATGAACTGTGGGCATGATGAAATTCTCACCTATTCCACTTTGAACTTCACCTTACAGGACTAATTCACAAACTGAGTGTGTTTTGCTCTGCAGGGAGGGTGCTTTTCTTCAGCATGGTGATCAATGGGATGTGCCCTAGAGGCCTGAGGTATGGGGATTTCTTTACAGAAGGAAGAAGATATAGGAGGGTAGGTATTGTTGTGGACTCCAGTTGAGACTGCAGCTCAGAGCTGAGTTCTGTAACAAACCATCTTTATAACAGAGAAAGGAGACTATGAATGTTTCAAAAAATGGTAGGGCTATTATGAACACTTGGTCTCCGTCTTCCTCCCTAGAGGCTGCTGTCAGTAACTATTTGGGTTTCCTATAATATCACTGCCTAGGAAGCCAAAGGGGCTTAGTATGTGTTGTGCTGTCTTCAAACCAACAGCAACAGACAGTGATCCCCAGCAAACACACAGTGAAAAGGGAGGATAAAGGAAATTCATCGTCTTTATTCCTTCATTTCCCATCCTATCTATCTAAAGTGCCACGACCTTTATCCTGGATAGGTGACAGGGTGACTACTGAGAGGTCTGTGAATGCTCAAAGTTTACCGGTTTCCTGGCTCACCGGAAACTCTGTGAGTCTGAGTTATACCTGTAATGCTGTGCTCTCCTTTTCTTGGTCCTGAGAAATGTCCAAGAGCTCAGCAAAGCCAAGCATGAGGGTTCAGATCCCAGGCACTGACAGAGAAGGTATCTGGGCCATAGATGAGTTTGGACAGCACTTTGAGGAGGGTTCAACCCTGGGTTTGGGACAAGAGTAAGAGGACCCTGAAATACAAAAGAGGGGAGCTGAAGATTGTTCTCTATTGAAGGTTACAGATTTAGTATGCTAAGGAAACAGGTTTTCTTTGTATTTCAAAAAATGAAAACACTAATGACACTAAAGCATAGCACCTTGTTGCCTCATGCAGCTCAATAACCATCCCTAGTATTCATTCAGTATTGAAGGTCAGAGATGGATTTAGCTACATCCATGATTCTGGCACTTAGCCTAGCAGGAGAACCATGATCAATGCTATGTTCACCCACACCGCTGATGACAAATCACCTGACAGATTCATTTTTGGTCCACACAAAGAAAAATTGCTAGATGATTCCCTCGTGCCACTCTGGTGGTATGTCTGCCCTTAGTTCAACAGCTAGAGCCAGCTCTAGACCCTGGTCTTGTTATACATTATCCTATTTATCAAAAATTACCTATATGAATTTGAAAGTTCAAAATGCAGATATGCAACCAAATTTTGGCATTGACTTTAGCTTGCTTAGGTTATCCTATTGAGAATATTTTTCAGGATGCAAGGCTCTGAAAACATGACATGTGGTTTAAAGGACTTTTTTTCTCTCATTCAAGGGTAAATCAGTAGCAAAACTAACTATGTTTTCTACTTGTCAAAATATGTTAGACCCAAATTCCATTTCTTGTCGGAGCCAGCCGGCAGTGAAAAGGGAATCCTGAATAAGGGGGGGCAAGGATTAAAGAAAAGGAAAAATACAAAACAAGAGAAAAAGACAAGAGGCGAAGAATGGGGTTTGGGAAGTGTGCAATTTAAGATTGTAACTCAAGACTGCAGCCAAGTTTATTCTTAACTTCCAGCTTATATGCAGTTTTGGAACCAGGGAATAGCATAGGGTTGCTAAAATTCAAGAACGCAAAGAGGCTTTGACGTTCTCAACATTTGATGGCAGTAAAGACAGGATGAGGTTGATTAACATAGGAATATACTCCAGGGGACATAGCAAAGCAATTCCAGGTAGTGGCAGAGATACTAGTAAACAAATGTCCTTGCACTTAGCATATCCTTGTGATAGCAACATAGCCAGAGATCAAAGTGAAAATAACTGCTGGCTCTGCTCCCTACAATTTCTATACCTCAATAAGATACTGGTGGTTTCAGCAGAAGCATCTTTTACTTAGGCAATCAGTAAATGGGTGCATTTATGGTATCCTGTGCACACAGAATTCATATAGAAATTTTGCAGGGTCGACCAGCAATATATTACGGCTCTTATGGACACTGGGTGGGTGAATGGACCTTCTGGTGTCCCTAATAACTTTGACATCTCACTGGCCTACTTTTTTGGACCATTTCACTGTGCCCCTATCATGGCACTCTCTGATGCAATCTAGTTGCATCGCCCCAAATGGCTTCCATGCAATCAGTATCTTAACACAGATAGTGGACCAACTACATCAACAATATCTTCCCTGGGCTCTCATTATCTGTGGTCTTGGAGGAAATCATTGAACGTAGGTGGAAGAAGGAGAATCTGAAAACATGTTTTCCAACTCGTGTTTTTTCTCCTGGATGCAAGGCCTTAGATGCAAAGCCCAAGGGAAGATTTTTACACTCTTCCTGGGGACTCACAGGAGGTTTCGCTGAAAGGTGGACTGCAGCATACATTCCTGTCAATAAAACAGTACACAAGCAGCTATACAAAGATATATGAATGTGCAAACCTGAAACTGTGCCTCACTTCCACTCAGAATTTTTGATTGGCAGAAGCTCGTGAGATGGGCCGCTTGATTTTCACATTGCTTCTTCTCCAGCTTCCCCTCCCTGTCATATCCTTGGAAGGCACTAGCTGCTTTTCTACAATGAAGCCCCAAGCACACCTGGATGGAGATGCAGTGATTTCTGGGTTTTTCCCTCTCTACACTTTGGGCGCAGATCGCAGTAACAGTGATTTTTCTGGGCATGAAGAGACCAAGCCGTAAGTCACTCATCAGTTTATTTCAACGTGCTGTTTTATTCTCAGGATGGGCAATGGCTGGAGGATCTGTGCACACACATGAATATTCTCTGTGTTCTCTACCAGGACAACCCATTTCTATTGCACCAGAAACAGTTCAGTTTCATTGTGGTATCTTGCATCTGCTGTTGAGGAAATTTATGCCTACTAATAGGTGAGGACTCTGCTTTCCTCCCATGTACCTTCTTCCCTCCAGGTCTGTAAGTTCTTCACTTTAACCCAGAATCCCTGGATCTTCTCCATCCTAGAAGTCACTGCAGAGGATGAGATGATATTATTACAAACACTCTGAATCAGTGGCATGAGTTCTGTACGGAAAGGCTGCAGACTCCTTTTCTTCCCCACAGGCCAGTGGTCTGAGAAGTTTTCTTTGGTAACACTGTGTTTGCAGGGACCTGATAAAATACTTATTGTTGGCTGGTGGCTCATAACTGTAATCCTCACTACTCAGCATGCTGATATCTGAGGATCGATCTTTGGAGCCAGCTTGGGTATGAAAATGCATGAGTATTCCATGTCCTGATAATCAGCCAAAGGTTGAGGTGGAGCTGTGGCTCAGAGTGCTATCCTTCAATAAAAAAGCTCAAGAATAGTGTCCAGGCTCTGATTTCAAACCCCAGGACCTTTGTGTGTGTGTGTGTGTGTGTGTGTGTGTGTGTGTGTGTGTGTGTGTGTGTGTGTGTCCCTTTTACTGTAGACCATTAGTTGCCACTTCAAACTAAGCACTGTGCCATTATTTTATGTCAGATATGTATTTGTGGATGTCCTTGGGCAATGTTTCCATTTTCTGATGCAAATCCTTCCAATCTGGGAGCATAGAAGTCTATTCCATTCTTTTAATTTGCTTTAATTTACTTTTTAAGATTTCTAAAATTTCAAAATAGGTGTGTTTTTTTCCACATGCTTGGCTAAATTAATCCTGAGAGTGGTTTACTGTTGAGACTATTACAAGTGGCTCTGCCTTCCTGATTTCTGTCTTGATGTTCTCTGGTATATAGACAAGCTACTAATTTTTGTGGGTTATTTTTATTCCAAGGTACTTTGCCAAATTTCTGGATCTTGCAAATAACATGGAGAAGGAATGAATACTGTTCTTGAAATAGAGGGTCAATGTCACCTGCAAAAATGGATAGCTTAATTATTTCCCTATTTGGTTCACCTTTATTTTTTCTGTTGCCAACTACTGCTTTTGCTAGGAATTCCAGTAATATATTGAAGATGAGTAGAGAGAGTTGGTATTTTCATCTCATGTTTGGCTTTAGAGGAAATGACTTTAACACTTCACCATTAAGTATAATGATGTCTGTATGTTTGTCATATACAGTCTTTATTATCTTATGGAGTGTTCCAATGATTCCTAGCTCCTGAGCTTTAATCTTAAAAGTGTATTTAATCTTGTCAAAAAAATTTTCAGCATGCATTGAAATGATCGTGCGGTGGTTCTCCTTGATTCTGTTGATATGTTGAATTACATTGACTTGCATATATTGAAACATATTTGCAGCCATAAGAAAACTACTGGGTTATTCTGATCGCTTTTCTTTTGTAAGAAATCAATCTTTCCTCTCTTACAGATTTAAGGATCCTTTCCTTGCTCCTTATTGATTTTGTGCAGATTACAATGTGATGGTGGGGTTTTCTTTTCCAGTCTGGTCTGTTTGGAGCTCTAGAGGATTCTTTTGTTTGGTTGTGTTTTTTAACTGTAGAATTTATTTAATTAATTTAGTCTTTAATTTTATTGTCAAGGTGATGTACAGAGGGGTTGCAGTTACATTATGTAAGGTAGTGAGAATATTTGTCAAACTTGTTACCTCCACCTTCAGTGTTCTCCCACCTTCCCTCCTCCCCATTACCCTCCCCCACAAATGGGCAGTTAATTTCCAACATACGGTACTGTGAGTATCACTGTTGCATTGGTTTACCTTTTATCCTTTGTTTCACCATTTTGATGTTCCCTTTTAGAGGCTTCTCATAATTGAATATCCTTGTCTTTTGGGATGTCCGGGACATTCTCTACTACTATTCTGTTAAATATATTTCTGGTCCTTTCATTGTTATGCTTTTGCATTTTCTTCCCCAATACCTAGTCATCTTAATTTAGGTTGTTGGATTAAGAACCTTAAATTCTTCTGTCAGTACTTTCTACTTTGATTTTTTTCCTCTCCCTTCTAATTAATGATTTTTGATGGTTTTTACCTCTTCATTGAAAATTGCTTTTTGATCTTTGATGAACTCTTTACCCTCTTGGGTTTGTCAGTGTTTTCTCTCATATCCTTTAGCTGGGTGACTAATTTTTCCTATTGGGCTCCTTGTCTGTCTCTGAATTGATTTATCTTTCTGTTGGTAGATGCCATGAATTCTTCTAATAATCTTGGTTTAGTCTCATCAAGCCCATGAAATTTCTTCTATGGCCTTTCTTTCTTTTCATTAGTCACAGTTACCACCATGGGTTTTAGTTTTTGTTTTTTGTTTGTTTTTTCCTGGTCTTGTGGCTTGAACTCTGGGCCCTGGTGCTGTCGCCAAGCCTCTTTGTGATCAAGACTAGCCCTCTACCACTTGAGATACAGTGAACTTTTCTGGATTTTGCTAAGTATTTTATTGGAGAGAAGAGTCTCATGAACTTTTCTGCCCAGGCTGGCTTCAAACTGTGATTCTCAATAGCTCGAATTACAGGCTTAAGTCACTAAAACCTGGTTTACCACAGTGTTTTGAAAGTATTTTGAGACATATCTGCTTGTCTTTGATTGCCTACTCTATTTTTTTTTTCAGAATCAAGCTTCCTTTAATTGCCATTTTTCTTTTATTTTCATGGGGTTTTTGTCCATTTTGAAACCTTTGGTTTTATTTTGGGAAGAAGGCTATATTCTTTCTGATACATTGTTCACTTGTTTCTGATTAATTAGGTATTGATGATTTGATCTTTTGTTTAGTTTTGTTCATCTTGTTTCAGATGTTGTTGAGAGCATTAAATGTACAATCAGAGGATAGTCATGTTGACATATATGATGTTAACACTGGTCTATCATTTTGAAAGCAATTGAGGTTCTTAAGTGGGGTAGTTTGAAGAGTAGTTTTTAAGGAAGAATTATGAGTGAGAGAAGACTAATGTTATAGGAGATTTAGTTGAAGACCTATGAAAAAGAGCACAGGTGTTGTAAATGAAGAAACTACTGAAAGAGGCCTTATAGTCAATTCCTCTGAAGAAAATCAAATTAAGAATCTATGCACCAGAGCCTCTAAACACTAATCTTGTTTCCTCTGTAAAGCGTTTCAGCCTTGAAGCTATTTCCCTATGTACACACCACATTATTTTGTGGGTTGAGAAGGTTACTGTAGTGAGAGGGGTTTAATTATATCTAAGAATCCAAATGGGGCAAGGCAAATAATAGGAAGAGAACCAGAAGGACCTCAAACCAAGCAGAGCAGGACAGAATGTAAATTGAAACACACACAGAGAATCCAATGAATAGCCTATCATTCGCGAGGGGCAGCAGGGGGTAAGGTGTTAAAATATTCATTGGCAAAGAAGCAAGTATTGCATCCATCAAAGTCATAAATTTTGAAACACTCCTCCTGAATTTCTATGCCATCATGCAGATTTGTCTTCAAGAGCTACCAGTTTGTATTGGCCTTGGCTTTTGCTATTGAAGAGATCAACAAAAACCCTGATCTTTTATATAACTGGACTCTGGGATTTGAAACCTATGATATTGAATCTGGAGCTTGGACAACATTTAAAAATCCCTTCATTTGCCTCTTTGGAAAGTATGAGATTCCAAACTACAGCTGTAAGAATGGCAGCAAGGCTATAGCAGTACTTACAGGACCATCAGGAATAATATCTGCAAAGATTGGGACAATGCTGGAACTCTACAAGTTTCCACAAGTGAGAGTGAAAGCAGTGAGGTGATATTAAAAAATGTCTCATTTGATGGCATTTCAGGTATTAGAAGAGAGTGATAGGGAGCAAAATACCTTTATAAACATTAAATTTTGTGATATCAAACAAAATATTCAAAGATAATGGACTACCTATAACACCATTTGTTTGGAAAAGCGATTAGAAACGTTATAGCACAGAAAGGAATTATTTGGGACTTTTAAGAATTATCAATTCTTCTTCAAAAATCAGGAAATTGAAAATGTCTTTAAAGTATGAACTTATCTTGAACTGGGTTCTGGGATCTCACATTTGTAATCCTAGCCACTCAGTAAATTTACCTCTGATTAACTAGAAAGAATGCAGGAAATAATGTAGTCTTCAGTCACTCTTGAGATCAAAAGACAAGAAGTATATGAGCCCCTGAGTTTGTGGCCTTGTAAACACACACACACACACACACACACACACACACACACACACGTGCATAAGATGTTTAATAAAGTCGGGCTTAGAAAGAAAATGGATTGTGCATTCTCTAATATGAAATGTTAAGTATAAATATGAACGTGCCTTATGAAAACAATTGGAACAAACATATATATCCAATCACATATATACATGATCAATCTAACTAAAAGGTATGGTAGTTATAGGAACAGAATTTCATGGTGTAAGCTCTCTGATCAACTAACAGATATGAAGAACACAAAGCTGAGAATGTCTTGTCTGAGGGGATTAGGTGATAAGGGGATGTGGAAAAGGGTAGGGGAATAGGGAGTAGATATGTGGGAAACTATAAGATAATATTCAATATACGTATGCAAAAATGGAACAAGGAAAGTCAATGAATGGGTGGGGTTGCTATAGATGGGAGAAGTTGATGGAAACCCTGACAAAGATCACCTGATGGTGAAAAAATTGAAATGTTGTATAACTGTTTAAAAAAATGTAAAATTTATCTTTTTGGAAAAACTAAAAGAAATACTTGCCTTTAATCTGCTTCAATTGGTTACTTAATATATATTATGAATGGGACTGTGATGGATGGAAATCTTGTCACTCATGTAACATCCAATTTTCATTCCTTTAGCTTACATTTGGACCATTTCAGCATGACCTGAGTGACCATAACAAGTTTCCTGCTCTCTATCAGATGGCCTCAAAGGACACATCAATGGCCACTGCCATGGTCTCCTTGCTGCTTCACTTCAGATGGAACTGGGTGGGACTGTTAACCTTGCAAAATGAGGAAGGCTTGTGGATTCTTCCTGAATTGAAAGCAGAGATAACCAAGAATAGAATTTGTGTGGCCTTTGATATAGCAATCCCAAACCAGGCCGTGTCATATGTATTCAAAATCATGGCACTTTATAATCAGATTAATAAATCCTCAGCAAATGTTCTCATCATATATGGTGATAATGAATCACTAGTACACTTAATTATGTGCATTGAGCAATATTTAATAAAAGGCAAAGTTTTTATCATGAATTCACAGTGGGATTTAACCATGAAAAGGAAATATTTCATGCTTGGTTCATTACATGTTCCTCTCATTTTTTCATACCATCGTCCAGATGTTTCTGGATTCACAAATTTTGTCAAGGCAGTTAACCCTTCCAAATACCCAGAAGATTATTTCCTTGCTCGGGTGTGGTTTCTTTCTTTTAATTGCTCAGATTCTGAGTCTGACTGTGTAACATGGGAGAACTGTCCTCATGATGCCTCCTTGGATTGGTTGGCTAGGCAAGCTTTTGACATAGCTATGTCTGCAGACAGTTACAACATATACAATGCTGTGTATGCTGTGGCCCAGGCTTTCCATAAGATGATTCTTCTTCAAGCAGAAATACAAACAATGGGAAATAGAAAGGGGACAGTGCCTTCCCCTGCACAGGTAAGGCCTTCTGTTTTGCATGGCTCACACCATGAAGAAAGTAACTTTGTAGAAGGATTTCTTGCTGTATGAGATTACAGATTCAGGTATTTTTCCCAAAACCCAAGAAATAATACTTGTTAAATGTCTGTGAGGAACACCAGACATGTGTTAATGTGCTCTTAAGGAAAAGTAAGCTAGTAACAAGGACAAAATATATTCCATGTTTCTATCCAGTCTTTTACTTACCAATAACCTCAAGAGGCCCATAGGTAATGTTTTGAATATTGTAAATTCAAATTATCCATATCAGTTTCTTAAGTAATAGCAAAAGATGACATGGTGAATAGAATTATCCATAATTTTCATTTGTTTTCTAATTCTACTTTATGTATTAAAATTTTACAGAGGTCTAACTATAGACATTCATAAAATTAGAGATTTCAGAAAACTCTATCTAGGCAACAGAGACTATTTACATGTAACTGATTTCTCTTGAAAACAAGCCATAAAGTATCATTGTTGAGTGACCAGAATTCAAAAGGCTAGTTCTGATGCATTCATAAATTCTTTGAGACACTTCATTAAGTGCCTGCTACTCTTGAACTCTGAATCTGAAATTAAATACAATCAGGAGCTTTTCTTAGTTCAGGTTTTCAGTGTTAACTCTAGGAAGTTCTTCACCATATGAAGATGTATTTCTTTTAGCTGCACCGTTTTCTGAAGCACATCCAATTTCATAATCCTGCTGGAGATGAAGTGATTTGTGGTGAAGAAAGGAAATTGGAAGCAGACTATGACATTGTGAACATATGGAATTTTCCAGAAGGTCTTCAACTTGAGGTGAAAGTCGGAAAGTTTTCTTCATGTACTCTTCATGGACATCAACTCTCTCTATTTGAAGATACGGTACAGTGGGCCATAGAATCTACAGAGGTGGGTTGGATCTAATTGTAATAATTTTAAGAGCATGTAAATAAGCAAAATTAATCCTTAAAATATATTTTGTTGGGTGTTGACAACTTACTCCTATTATACTAGCTACCTAAGGTTGCTGAGATGTGAATATCATGGTTTCAAATCACTTTAAGCATTCTAACCACAAAAAAAGCAGAAAGTAGAACCGTAGACCAAGTAGCATACTGCTAGCCTTAAGCAACAAATCTCCGACACAAAGGCCAGGATCTTAATTCAAGTCTTGTTTCTGGCAAACACACACACACACACACACACACACACACACACACACATTTTATGTCCTATGTACTTACTAACGGCCTAGTATTGCACATCAAAATATTTCCAATTTAAAAAATTGCATTGATTGCCTCTTGGATAGAAAAGAAACAAAACAAACTAACAGCACTGCATTAGTGGCTCTTGATTTTAATCCTATCTACTCAGGCAGTAACATCCTCAGATCTAATATTATAGGTCAATTTAGAGCAGAAAAGCCTGGAAGACACTTATCTCAATTTTTTACCTAAAAGCTTGAGTGAGTCTGTGGCTCAAGTCGTAGAGTACTAACTGAGCAAAAGAAGTCCAAGGATATTGCCCAGACCCGGAAGTCAAGTTCCACAAAAATCTTAAATATATTTCTAAATGTTGGTTTAGAATGTTAGCATAAAAAATAGATTGCATTTTATTTGTAGGTTTCTATGCTGTCATAAATTACCTGAAAAAATTACTTTATGTGTTTCAAAGGTTTATTTTGCTGCCTTTTGTGGAGGTTCTATTCGATGGTCAGTTGGCGTCCCAATTGGGGAATTTTGATGAGAGGAATCTTTGGTGAGAGCCCATGAGAGAAGATTCTCACCATATGGGCGCTGGAAAAATAAGATATGGTGCAGCTGGTGTTCATATAATCCTGTAAAAACAGGACTGTGCTTTACCTTACAGCGCAAATTGTGAACTACAAAAATTCATCTTCCTTGCTCCTCATATCATAGATGAGTAGGAGACAACATATAATGATAGGAAATCTAAGCAGTTCATAGGTCTGGCCACTAGGTCTTAATTTCTCAACATTTATCTCCACAGATTAAAGCTTTCACATTCCTCAATACTTCAACAGGCTAGGCAGAGATCAAGGCTAGAGGACATTAGTCTTTTGTGACAAGATGGAATCTATAATAACATTCAATTAACTGACTAGAATTGTACGCATAGAAATGCAGTGTTTCATAATCCTACTATTCAAAAAATGGACTTTTTGGAGTGTTCAGTCAACATTGACTGATTACTTTTGCATACCTGATTTTCCTCAGCCTCCTCACTCTGTCTGCAGTGAGAGTTGTGGTCCTGGATTCAGGAAATCCCCACAGGAGGAACAGGCTGCCTGTTGTTTTGACTGCATCCCTTGCCCAGAGAATGAGATGGCTAATGGGACAGGTAAGTTCATGAATTTGGGAGAAACTCATACTCTCTCCGCATTCCTACAATCCATGTAAGTCAACTCCAAAGTTGTGTATTAGGATGCAGAATTAGGATGCAGACTTCTTTTCTTCACTTTGTAATTAAGTAGTAGCAATGGATGCTACTGCTCCTTGAGAAAAAAAATCTCAGTCTATGAATTGTGTACAGTTAACTATTCTACTCTTTGGTGTGCATGTTTATTTAACTACTCAGTAATGTAGTTGATTTACCTACTTAGTAATGTACTCAATGCAAAACCTTTTTAAGGACAAGGTCTACATCTTGTTCAAAATTGTATTTAGAATACAAAGAAAACAGATATCTTCTATGTATTTGTTTGTTGCTTTGTTTGTTTGTATACAGAACTGTTCTTGCAATATAACTCTGGCTTGGGTTTTGCGTAAAGATCAGCCACAGGTGTTCTGCATATAATGGCTTTAGAGTTTGAAAGCCTGACTTCATTCTCTGCTGCCCAACATTTTACAGGGACGTGGAGAGACAAATATAACAACTTCAAGGAAGGGCTACTTTTTATGCTGCACTGAGACACACAGGGAAGTGCATACTTTACTGTCCAAAATTGTGGAATTGTGGTATGAGTAGAACACATAAGACTGAGAATTCTTATGACAGTGAAAAGAGGTGCAGAACATTTTTATTAGCACATTATAAGGAGTGAGAAATAATATATGTTGTCATCACTCTGATAAAAGGAGTTTCAATAAGACTGGAAAAAGGGGAATGTGGTAATGTATGTGGGAAAATGATGAAGATATACAAATAATACTGAACATTCCTGGTAATATTGGTAGTACATAATTTTATGCCATTAAATATTAACTTTTTAGAATGACCTCTCTATAGGGATTTCTTAATTTATTTTTAAGTACTGAAAGGAACTAATAGATATTTGAGTTCCTCACCAGATATGGAGCAGTGTGTGAAGTGTCCAGATGATCAGTATGCCAACACAGGGGGAAACCAGTGCCTCCCAAGAGCTGCAAGTTTCCTGGCTTATGGAGAACCCTTGGGGATGGCCTTGGCCTGCATGGCTCTTGGTTTATCTATACTCACAGCACTTGTTCTTGGGGTCTTTGTGAAACATCAGAACACCCCCATTGTCAAGGCTAATAACCAGGCTCTCAGCTACATTCTGCTCATCTCCCTCATCTTCTGTTTCCTCTGTTCCTTGCTCTTTATTGGCAGACCTAACACAGTCACATGCATTCTACAGCAAACCACATTTGGAGTTGCATTCACTATGGCTGTTTCCACTGTCTTGGCCAAAACTGTAACTGTGGTTTTGGCCTTCAAGGTCACTTCTCCAGGGGGAAGAATGAGGTGGCTGCTGGTATCAGGGGCTCCTAACTTCATCATTCCCATCTGCATCCTGATCCAGGTGACTCTCTGTGGACTCTGGCTGGGAGCCTCTCCTCCCTTCATTGACACAGATGCCCACTCTGAACATGGCCACATCATCATCCTGTGTAACAAGGGCTCCTTCACTTCTTTCTACTGTGTCTTGGGATACCTGGGCTCCCTGGCCCTGGCCAGCTTCACTGTAGCTTTCCTGGCCAGGAACCTGCCTGACACCTTCAATGAAGCCAAGTTCCTGACCTTCAGCATGCTGGTGTTCTGCAGTGTGTGGCTCACTTTCTTGCCTGTCTACCACAGTGCCAAGGGGAAGCTCATGGTTGCTATAGAGGTCTTCTCCATCTTGACCTCCAGTGCAGGACTCCTAGGCTGCATCTTTGCCCCCAAGTGCTATATCATCTTGTTAAGGCCAGATAGAAATGTTCAGCATGCCCTCCGGAATAAAATGCACAGTGGGAAGAATAATCCCTCTTAAGGTCACATGTATAAATTTCTGGAGTAAATCTACATTTCTTTTTTTTTTCAATTTTTTATTATCAAACTGATGTACAGAGAGGTTACATTTTCATATGTTAGGCATTGGATACATCTACATTTCTTTTTTCAAGCAGATATTATTTTATATAGTTGAAATAATCTCAAGAACTAGTGACTGCTTCTAATTTCTCTAATGATGGTACAATCTCAAATGCTAGCTAAAGTTGCATTTTTTTATATTTTTGAATATTCCTATTTACTCTGCATTCGTTCCATCATCCCAATTAGTATATTTTTCACTCTTGTTTGTTTTGTTTTGTTTTTCTTTAATAATCATTTACTTAAAATTTCTGTTTTGGCATCTGTCTTGGAACATGAACTTAAACCATTTTATTGTCAGTAACTTTATGGTTTTCTAAAACTTGGCTTTACCACTTAAGTCACAGCCCTCATTTTGGCTCTGTGGTGGTTAACTGAAGACAAGAGTCTCATGGACTTTTCTGCCCAGGTTGGTTTCAAAATCTGACCCTTGTATCATACCTTCCTAGGTAGCTGAGTTCATGGATATTTTATTAAATTTTAAAATACATTAAATTCCTCCTTCTATATCACTATACTGCTTTATCCCCAAATATATTACATTAATATTTTCATTTTATTTCTATTCACATATCTGCCTTTTGCAACATTCCTCAATCTGTTTTGTTCGATCATCCTCTGCCCATCATCTGTTTTCCTTCCCTCTCTCTTTTCCTTTCATCTTTTGTCTTCTTCTCCACCCCCTCTTTGATCTCTCTATAGTTTTAAAATTTCAAGAATGGATTTTATATGCAAGAAAAATACACTTCAATTTTATAACACGATACACTGGATTAATGGAGTAATAGTGGGGGAAAGTATAGAGTCATAATAATTTGATTATATATGGCTAGATATACATTAAACTTATCCTAGCATAATCAATTAAAAATATTATACATACAGTTATATATATTTAATATACATGTATGCTTCTTATGTTATCAATTGATGTTACATCGGTTGACAGGCAAGTAAATATTATATGTACAGTATCTTAATTTTATATGAGATGCTTTACTAATAATTAAATAGACCAAATTATTGAGTTTTATACTAGGTTTGACTACTGAAAACACATGGTCACATAATGGAAGACCTTCTTGCCCTCTTGTATTGTTATTGTGCCTTTGTTCTGAAATCTTTATTTCTAATACATAATTCCGTAGTGACAGTGGATTTCTATTGCTTTTGTTTAGAGTTGGAAATACAAGTATGTATTGGCAAAAATAAACCCATTGTGTTCATGTTCATTTTACATAGATTATGACTTATCAAATATTTCTATATCATTAGTATTTTTATCAGGACATGGTCAACGTGCTTCAGTTTATATTGAAATTCATGTTTTCCCTTTCTTCTTGATTTTGACAATTTCATCAATAATTTTGGATTACTATTGCTGAATAATACACTGATTGCCCATTAAGTCTCAAGCATTTAAGTCATTACAAAATATGAGCTCCCAGTACCCACTATTCAGAATTTGGAGTGCATTTTGACTATCAAGAAGGGGATCAAGTGTAAGTAAGAAAAAAAAAAACATAGCGATGATCCTTACGACATCCAGTCCATGTTATACAAATATTATAATCTATTGTAAAGGAGAAATTCTTGTGCTGACACTGGTGTTAATAAGGCAAAAGTAGCACAGGGAAGTACATGTTAAATGTATACATATAATAATCTATGTATGCACATGAGTATTCCCTGACAGGAGCAGTGTATTGGGAGTGGAACCCACACGAGTTCACTTACAGATCTATAGGATGATGTCCTCAGGCTTTGGCTCATCTTATTTTCATGTGAGGCACCAAAAGAGTGAAACTGTGCTACCATCAAGATAAGATGCTGTCTCATACTTTTACTTTACAGTTCCTACAGGAAATATATAGAAAGACATTCTCATGCACGCGCACGCACGCACACACACACACACACACACACATACACACTAACAAAGGAAATAAAATCAACAGTTCTTTTAGATGCAAAGAATATCAAATCAAACCCATAGTATCCAGGCTAGTGATTAAACTAGAACCAGCCAGCCAGGAACACACCTGTCATCGTAGCTACTCAGGAGGCTGAGATTTGTGGGTCATGGTTCCAAGCTAGCCTTGGTAGGCAATCCATGAGACACTTATCTGCAATTGACCCACATAGAACCAGAAGAATGTTAGTATCTCTAGCCCACAGATGCACCAGCAGAACTCTTCTCTGCCCTTCACAGGCAAAAGAGAACTCTTCCCTGGGCTCCTACTGCTTTCTCCACGATCAGTCCCAATTACCACTATCCATCATGACCTCGACTCTGCCCTGCCTATGCACTGTTTTCAGTGACCTGCACATGCAAACTAACTCCCACTTCCAGCCCCAATGCAATAAGGATGCTCTTGAACAGGCAGAAGCAGCATTTCTCCCTCTCCAATAGGTGAAGTGGCCTCGTCATCCTGGCTGACAAATAAGCTGTTTCCCTGGACATGATTTTGTCCATGTGGTCTTTTGAGACAGGTGCTTTCATTGGTGCAATGACTAGGATGAAGGCTCCCCTGGTGAGTTTGTTTTACACTACTGGGAGTTCCAGCTTACCCTGGGAACTTGTGCTGCTCTCAGGCCCACCCAGAGAACTACTAAGGTAACTTTCTCCTGACCCAGGGCTCTACTTCCAGTCACCACACCAGAGATAGATATGCCCCTCTCCCCAGATGAGTGACCATTCACAGCAAGCTGGGGGCTCAGAGTCCATTTTGCATGAGGCCACCATGCCAAAACAGGGAGAAGAATCTTGGTGCCAAGGTCTGAGCCCTAACCCAGAGGAATAAGTCACCAGCCCATAGGCCAAGAGACTGAATGGTTCCATGTGATAACCTCTCTTGTGCCTGTTCTCTCTGTGGTAGCTAAACAGACTGCTTTGTGGGGTTGCCTGTGGTAGCTCGAGTGTCAGCTCTATTGGTCACTCATCATGAGTGGGACACAGTATAAAATCCCTCAGGACACAAGCTACAACAACATGAGTTTGACTCCAATCTTAAACTTTATAATCTCATACTCCTATACAAACAAATTTGGCCCCAATATTCACTGGCTAATAACTCCACATGGGCCCTTCATGGGACACTGTACCCCCAATATTTTATGGCACTGACATGATTTCTGGGAGCATTCAGGCAAATGGAAAATGTTTTCTATTAATAGGCCCTCCCTCTTTTCCTCTATCTCTTTCTGCTTATGTACTTGAAAAGGTAGGGGTGGATTCTGGAGGCCTGTGCACATGGAAATTTAGGGCAACTGGCTTGTATCAACCAGCAATGTTCTGTCAGTGTTCTGTATAGTGAGTTTGTGAATTGAACTTCGGTTGATATCCTACCAGCATATATTGTTTTCTGGCCATTTCAACATGCATGCGACATGGCTCTGCTGATGCAATCCAGTTGCACAAACCCAAAAGGCTTTCATGCAAATACTGTCAAGATTCAGATGTCTGAGAAAAATCTATCAAAGTTAACTTCATCCCAAGGGCCTCACTATCTGTTGTCTTGGAAGAAAGCATAGCACCTGCAATGAAGAAAGAGAATCTTCAAACATGTTTTCAAATTTGTGTTTTCCTCCTGGACACAAGGCCTCAGATGCAGAGCCACTGGGAAGAGTTTGGCACACTCTTCCAGTGGACTTACAAGAGCTTTCCAAGAAAGGTATTCTACAGTATACATCTCTGTCAATAAAAAAAAGCACTTATGCATGTACATGAAAATAATATATATACACCTGAAACTGTGGGCCTTCCTTTCAGCCAGGATTTCAACTTGGTAGATGCTTCAGGGATGTGCCTTTTGATTTTCACATTCCTTCTTCTCTAGTTTCCCCTCTCGGTCAGGTCCTTGGCTAGAAGTAGCTGCTTTTCTCCCATGAAGCAGCGAGCACACATAGATGGAGGTACGATGATTGCTGGGTTTTTCCCTCTCTACACTTTGGGTGCAGCTCATAGTAACAGCAATGCTTGTGGTCATGAGGAGATCAAGCTGGAAGTTACTCATCAATTTATTTCCATGTACTCTATTGTTGTCAGGACATGCAATGGCTGTGGGAACTCTGTTTGTGTAGATGAGTGCTCTCTGTCTTCTTTACCCTGACAACCCGTCTGTACTACAACAAAACAGCTCATTTTCATTATTTTATCTTCCATCTGCTGTGGAGTATATTTCTACCTGCTTGGTAGGAAAAGGATTTGATTTCCTTCCTTATACCTTCTCTTTCCAGGGCTGTAAAGTACTTCACTTTAAGACGTAAGCACTTCACAATGAAGTGATATTATTAAGAACAACCTGAAGCAGAAGCAGAAGCAGTTTGTTCCCCACAGACCAGTTGTGTCAGACCTTGTCTTTAGTTACACTTACATTTTGAGGAAACTGAAAAAACATCTGTATTGTAGACTTCTAGCTTATGAGGTAATACTAACTACTCAGGATGGTGGTATCTGAGGTTTGAAGCCAGACCAGGCATGAAAATTGCTGAGACATTTATCTCCATGTAATCAGCTGAAGCTGGAAGTGTCACTTTGGCTGAAATGGCAAGCCTCTAGTGTTTAGCAAAAAAGCTCAAACACAGGGTCCAGGATCTGATTTCAAGCTTTTAGATGCATTTTCTGACTCTCTATCTGTTTCTTTTCCTTTGTTTCTCAATTTTTTACTTTAGACAAACCCAAGTTAAGCAGTGTGTCATTATTTCCTGTCACATATGCTCCACAATCCAGGTTTACGAAGAATTATTACAGAGTCCTTATGGGAGAATTTTATCTACCTAAGATGAGATATGCTTTACTCATTCAAATACATATCCTTGGCTATGATCTGTAGCCAAGGGTCTCACTAACAAATGGCTATACAAGAATAATAAGAACAAAGAAAGAAAAATAACTATGGAAAACTTCAAGGAAACCTAGCAGCCTATTGGATACTCATTTCAAGAGAAAATGTCATTGCCTCTATCATGTGCTCTCCTTTTCTACTGCTGATATGAGTGGTGTAGCCCAAGATAGCTGCCCATAGATGGGAGTGCTAAGTAGTCACTGGTCAGTAGTGTGTTTGCTTACCATTTTGTTTTGGTTTTTCTTTTGTATCTGTCCTGGGAATTCATGGCCTTGACACTGTCCCTGAGCTGTTTGCTGAAGGCTATTCCTCTAACATTGAGCAACAGCTTCACATTGGACACTTTTTGGTTATTAAATCAATATGATTTCTCTAATTTCTCCTGATCATTTTCAGCTTTTTCATAGCTAGGATTCCAGGTATGAGCCATCCCTTTTTAGTTTGCTTTGCACTCTTGAATGGTCTTGTCTGTCAATGCTAATGCTCAAGATTGAAGCCACAATACCACTTCTGGCTTTTTGTTGGTTAATTGTGTCATGGACTTTTCTGCCCTAGTTTCCTTTTACTCAGGATCCATAGGGCTCATCCTCCTGATCAGCTAATAATTCAGGCATGAGCAAGCTGCACAGGTTGCTCATTGATTTAATTTTAATTTTCTGGCATCTATCCAATCTTTAGTTTCTATATATCAACACCAGCACTGTAGTATTGGGGGGACTTTGTTTTGAATGTGTAAAAATATTAAGATGGGATCCATTGTGATACTTCCATACAAGAACACAGAACATTTGAAATAAGTTTACTTCCTATATTTGGTTTTTCTAATAAAGAAATTCAGCAAATTTCAGAAGCTCCATCTGGGTTTGAGATCATCTGCGTGGACAACTGCATGGTTTGATTTATACAGAAGTAGATCCAGGTACAAATATTCATGAATGACAAATAGGAGTCTATATTATCCTCACATGAATATACTGGAAGAGTCATTCTGAAATGTGAAGCCTCTAGTTCCCATAGCATTATGAGAAGAACTTTACCAAGACAAAAATAAACAATGAAAGTATAAACTCATTCTATCTCAATGGGACCCTTCAAGGCACACATAGGCAGGGCTTTTCTTAACTTTTTTTGAAATACTGGAATTTGCAGGTATTTAATGCATTATTAAATTAATATATATTAAGTAACTACTCTTTTACTTCTACCACAAGGGAGCAGCATTTAAATGCCATGTTTCTATCATGCAAATCAAGCTCAGATCTTGCCCCTGAGTTTTTGTATGCTTGATATATTCATTTAAAAATGCATATTTCTTCTTCCCAAACGGCCAGCTTCCAATTCAACTTAAACTTTTCTGGCCTTAAAATTTCAGCCTGATGTTTTCCATTTCCTCATTGCCTACATCCATTTTTCATTTCCAGTGAAACTGCATTTTTCTTTTTGTCAGTCTTGGCTCTTGGACTCAGGGCCTGAGCACTGTCCCTGGCTTCTTTTTGCTCAAGGCTAGCACTCTGCCACTTGATCCACAGCACCACTTCTGGCCATTTTCTACATATGTGGTGCTGGGGAATCAAACCCAGGGCTTCATGTATATGAAGCAAGCACTCTTGCCACTAGGCCATATTCCCAGCCCCCAAACTGCAATTTTTGTCTTGCTTGATGAGTAACTCATTGTAGCTTTGATATTTATTGTTCTGACCGTTTAAATGATTAAACATATTTTCTATATTGGTTTTCCAGTTGTAATTTTTAATTTTTAATGTTTCTAGTCATGTGCCTGTTCCATAACTGGACTTTTTCTTACTGGTATTTAAATTTTGGAACTGTCTTATACTGTGGTATTAATCCTTTGTGAGATAAATAGGTAGCAATAGTTTCAGCCTCTCAGTTGGCTGTCTGTTTCATTCATTGCACACTCACACACATGTAAACACACCAGATAGATGACAAAAACTTATATGCAAATTATACAGGATTCTAAACATTCATACAGTGAGACTAAAGCGGGATATTCTCACAGAAGAGGACAACATAGGCTCAATAGCTATATGCACATGATGATAAGCTGATGTTTACTAAAAATAACCCCCAAGAAATGGAAACGAGAATTTTTTTGTTATTTTGCTTGTTGAGGTTGATTCTTTGTTTTCTTCTTCATCACTGTATTTAATTTCTTTATTGCATGTATTGCTGATGGTAATGGGGATCACAGAAATGGTTTTACAAATGATGAACAATTGCATCAGAGACACTCACTAGACCCTGGCTTAAAAATGAAATATACAATTTCTCTGGGAATGGATCTGGAGTGCAAACTGAGAGAAAATGAGGGGAAAGGTGGAATCCTTCAAAAAGAAATATACTCACCACCTGATTTATGTAACTGTTATCTCTGTGTACATCAACTTTGCAATAACAATTGAAAAAAGAAAAAAATTAGAATGAGACAGTCCATACTTTGCTTTTTTCTTTACCTTCTCATTGGTCATTTTTGATGGCTTCAGTATCTTTACTGAAGTTTTGTTTTTCATCTTATATGGACCCCTTTGCTTCTTTGATTTATCTTTGTCTTCTCACATATCTTTTGCTAGGAGACTATATTTTCATTGGACCCCTATCCATCTTGTGATATTCTTTTAGGTTTCTCTTTGTAGATGCCATGAATTCTTCTAATACTCTTTAGTTAGTCTCATCATGCTCACGAATTCTATGGTGTATGTTTTCTTTCTTTTCATAAACATATATATCACAGTGTTTTAAAAGCATTTTTACAACTCTCTTCCAGGTCTTTCATTGTCTGCCCTATAGCCTGGTTATTTTCTGTAAGAATTAAGCTTCCTTTAATTGCCACTTTTATTGTACTTCTGTGGATTCTTTCTGTCTATTTTGCATCATTTGTCTTTCCATGTTGACTCCATTGTTTATTTCTTTGAACAGCGTGGATTGATCTCATTATATTAATTTATTTAGAATGTGTAATCAAACATACACCATTGCATTCATATACATGCCCCCCCAAAAGAAATGAATGATCTTTGATCTTTTTTGCCCTGTTTTCTTCTTTTCAAGTATATCAATATAAATATATTTTTTTTAGAGGATGGGATTACTTAAATTTCCCATAGCAGCATAGGAATTGGATTTCCATGTAAAGATTCTTCACAATTCATCCTTCATTCCTCATGTTGGAGGTTCCTCTCTCCTTAATGAGTATCTTGGAAGTGGATGACTGCCTTTGGTATCGTTATATAAATAAGAATATAATTATCTCAACTGATATTTTACCTCTGATTCTGGTTGACAGTGTAGAAAATGCTGTTCATGATGTTGGGTCTGTGAGCACAGCTTGGTATAGACTCTTTATTAAATGACACTTTGCTTCGGAATGAAGGTATTCATTGAACATTTGTTAGTTGGACCTACAATAGAACCATACAACATAAACTGGTATCTTGAAAAACAAGTCTTTTCAAACAAATAGAGATCGTTACCTGAGGTGAATATAACACAATATTTGGTGTCTCATGAGAGCCTACTCTATGTTTACTGGAAAAATTTGCTGTGGTCCCTGTGGTGATGGAAAACAAGCAAGCTCCATGTCAACTTAACTAAGTTTCTAAATGTGATTCACAACAAATTCTTTTCATGTCCTTAGATAATCCTATACACAAACACAAGACACCACATTCATATTCTGTTCCAATTGGCAGTAATATTTTACATATTTATTGGTAGACAAGCAAGGATTAAATCAATCCAAGTTGTAAATTTGAAATACTCCTGAATTTCTCTGCTCATTATACAGGTTTACCTTCAAGAACTACCAGTTTATTTTGGCCTTGGCTTTTGCTACTGAAGAGATCAATGAAAACCCTGACCTTTTACATGACTTGATTTGATATTTATGAGGGATTTTATATTTATGATGTTCAATATGAAATATGGACAGCATTTAAAAATCCTTTCATTTGCCTCTTTGGGAAGTACAACATTCCAAACTATAACTCTATGAGAGACGGAAAGTCTATAGCAGTGCTTACAGGACTATCAGGAGCCATATCTTCCCTGATTGGGACATTGCTGAACATCTACATGTTTCCACCGATGAGAGTGGGAGTGGTAGGGGATATTAAAGATGCCTAATTTGGTGCCACTTCTAATGTTAGAAGACAATGATAAGAAGAAACTGGATTTATGAACCTATCAAATTTTATCATATCAAAGAGTAAGTATTCAAAGATAATGTGATATCTATAGTACCATGCGTTTTGAAAAGGCAATGGAGAATTTAGAGCAGATAGACTGATAATTTTGGAATTTTAAGCCTTATATTTATTTTAAAAGTCAGGAAATGGATAATGACATTAAAATGTCAAAACATGTTGAGCTGAGTGCAGGTGACACATCTGTAATCACTGAAACTCAGGACAGGTATTTCTAACCTGAAAATAGCAGATGGTTATGTGTGGTTCAGGTAGTAGAATGCTAGCTTTGAGGGAAAAAGCCATGAGGTGCATGAGGCCCTGAGTTCATGGCCCTGTACCAACACCATTACCCTGAACACACACACTAAAATGTAAGATATATTCAATGAAGTAAGTCAGGCTCAGACAAAGAAAGGAGGCAATTTTTCTCTTATATGTAATGTTGAGTTGAAAATAGGAACATGAAACATTAAAACATATATGGATTATATACACATCCACTTATAAATTTACATAATGAATCTGACTAAATTATGGTACATATTGGGCAGAATTTAATGGTGTACAGACAGTATAAAAAATGAAGACCAGGGCTGGGGATATGGCCTAGTGGCAAGAGTGCTTTCCTCCTATACATGAAGCCCTGGGTTCAATTCCCCAGCACCACATATATAGAAAATGGCCAGAAGTGGCGCTGTGGCTCAAGTGGCAGAGTGCTAGCCTTGAGCAAAAGGAAGCCAGGGACAGTGCTCAGGCCTTGAGTCCAAGCCCCAGGAATGGCCAAAAAAAATAAAATAAAATAAAATAAATGAAGACCAGGGGCTGGTAATATAGCCTAGTGGCCAGAGTGCTTCCCTCATTTACATAAAGTCTTGCGTTTGATTCCACAGCACCACATATATAGAAAAGGCCAGAAAGGGCACTGTGGCTCAAGTGGCAGAGTGCTAGCCTTGAGCAAAATGAAACCCGAGTCCAAGCCCAGGACTAGCAAAATACCCAAAAAACAAAAAACAACAAAAAGATGGACTGGCAACACACCCAAAAAACAAACAAAAAAATGGGCACCAGAAAACAGAAGCATACCTTCTCTGAATGGAGGGGGTGGTGTTACATGTATGTGGAAAGGGTAAGAGCAATAAACTGTAGGTGGTTGAGGAAATAGAGTATTCATCATATATTTGTGAAAATAGACCCAGTAAAGTCAGGGAATAAATGAGGTCGGCATAGATGACAAGAGTGGATGTAAACAGTGATAGAGATCAAGACAAATGTACAAACTTATTGATACATTGTATATTAATTTTCTAAAAATTTTCTTTCAAAACGTAAAAGAAAATCCTAGCTTCCACCAATATCACATGACTATATACATCATGACTGAGATTATGATGGATGTTAATCTTCCCATTCATGGAGCATACAATTTTCATTCCCTGTAGCTTACCTCTGGGCCTTTTGATCACAGCCTGAGTGACCACAATAAGTTTCCTGGTCTCTATCAGATGGCCCCAAAGGAAACATCGCTAGCCACTGCCATGGTCTCCTTACTGCTTCACCTCAGCTGGAATTGGGTGGGATTGTTAACTTTTGAGGATAAGAACGGTTTATGGATTCTTTGTGCATTGAAAGAAGAAATGGCCAAGAACAGAGTTTGTGTAACCATTGAGCTAGTTATCCCAAACTATGCCTTTTCAAACATTTTCAAAATCATGGCACATTATAATCAGATTAATGTCTTCAGCAAATGTCATCATCATATATGCTGATAATGGATCCCTACCACATTTGATATTTGTTGAACAATTATTAATAAATGGCAAAGTTTTTTATCAAGAACTCAAAGTGGGATTTCACGCTGAGGAAGAGCTATTTCATGCTAGGTTCATTGAATGTACCTCTCATTTGTTCCCATCATCACCCAGATGTTTCTGGATTCATAGATTTTGTCAAGGCAGTTAACACTTCCAAATGCCCAGGAGATTTTTTTTTTCTTGCTCAACAGTGGTTACTCTCTTTCAATTGCTCAGACTCTGAGTCTGACTGAGTTGGGGATACACACTGCCCTTCCCCCAGCCCTGGGGCAGTGTAAAAGCTAGCCACTCCCATCTTCCAGGTTCTACCAAAAGAGAAGCAAAACAGCCCCCAACTCTCAGCCCTGCCACGTGGGAAATGGCGGCCAGGTCCTTAGGAGGCTGTGTTCTCCGCCCATAGAGGAATTTCCATGACATCACCTGAGGGACAGCCCCATTAGCCAATTGCTAATATTCAATAGTCCTTCCTCTTCCTGCCCACCATTACTGCTATATAAACTCTGCCCTGATTAAAGTCCTTTGAGACTGATGGAATATCCAAACTGGCTCCCCTAAATCTCTGTCCTGCATCTACTCTGGACACGTGAGGGGGGACAGGGGGAGGCTCCGGCATTCTTTCTTGACTCAGCTTAGTACATAAAGACATGTTCCACCCTCCTGAAGGTGGGAAAAGTGGAGCTGAGTGTCATTCACAATTTGGGATTGGACATATCCCTGGGTGAAGCAGGGGGATGGGGGTCTTGAGCCCCACAAGTGGCACCCAAGTTGAGGGGCAAACGAATACACGGCTGGTAATTTCAGGGTTCAATAACCCCAAAGGCTACACTGAGTAATTGGATTCAGGGAAAGGAGTGCCCATCCAGATGGGGCAAACACATAGAAAGAGAAGCAGATTTTCTGCTGCCCTCGGGGGAATAGGCTCGTGGGGCTTCGTGAGTCCCAGGACACGGTGCCAGAAAGAATGGCCCCGCCATGGAGGCTTCACACCAAGCGGGGAAGAGCAGGGCATATGTCCCTCAGAGATGCAGCAGGGGGATGCAGGCGGCTGCGGTGCCTGGAGCAGATGCCGCTGTCCTGCCCGAGAGCCCCCACCCACTGGGGTTTCCAGGTCCCAATCTGTGAATGGGTAGTGGGACGCATGCAGAGGACGATCTGGGGTCTGTGCGGCCTCAGGCGGCAGCAAGCGCTGAGCTCTGGGGACACAGCGGCGGTGGCAGTGGGGGCGGTCTGTATTCTGTTAGCCTTGTGTTGTTTTCCTGCTGCTGCAGCTGGGCAGGGCTAGCGCCTGATGCCGGACTGTGAACCGCCCCCCCCCCCCCCCCCGCTGTGATTCCCTGTCGTTTCTCTCTGTGTCAAACTTACAGCTGCAGGTGGGGTTAATACAAGGAAAAGCCCCAGATTTCCAACAAAAATGGAGTAATTGGAGATATTAAAAAAGGGGAAAAAAAGAGTTCTGATACAGCAATAAGTAATTTGGTTGGATTTCCTATAATTACTAGTTCAAAGATACTAAAAATTTGGAGCAGTTTTTCTGGATGGATGGATGGAAAGTTTGCTTGTCTGATATGATTAAAAAAAATTGTCATTTGAGTTCAGAGTCTTTCGGACAAATAAGGCTGGGATAAAAGCTTAAAGTACATTCCTAGAATAAAAATTGAACAACCAGAGTGCTAACATTTTGCCAGATCAAAGGCACCACAGCTGTTAGGAGCCACAGAGTTGTCTTGGGATTCTATGACTAGGAGAGGTTGTTTTGTTTTGTTTTGTTTTATTTTATCAACCACGTGGTTCTATTATGTGCAAAATAATACCATTTGCCACTGGAATTCCAGAAAACTTAAATGGCCAATCAAAAAAGCAATTTTAAGAGCGCTCAAAGTTCACATGCATTGTCTGTCTGTTGGTAAAACTTAAAAGCAGAACAAAAATAGGTTTTCAACCCAAGCCGGTCATGTTTGGGAGCAAGCAAATGTGTCTAAGAAAAACTCCAAAAAGTTCAAATAATACAGCATGTGGTATAAGTACAATGATATAAAACCAGTGTGTTATTCTTTATATCCAGTATGTTAAAAGTCAAGTGTACATCTAGTCCTGACAATTCTTTGGTATAAATTAAGATTTCACCTTCCTATTTTTCTCTCCTGTGTTCTCATCAACTCTTAAGATCAAGGAATCGGAATCGTTTCATACAAATGTGACTATTAACTTAAATTTTCCTGACCCAAAATTAAACATTTTGCTTCCTAGGATACAGGTCCAACGTGTGTATTAGCTGCATGGACTGTGGCAAAAAGCCACCACAGTCTGTTCCCAAACTGCCTAGTTTCACTACTAACGATGTTCTCCCAAGATCAGAGGTGGATTCATAATAGTCCTATCCTAACAGTTACTCCATGTTAAAACATCATAGTTATGTTGGTGGCCACAGAGCTATCCATGTGGATTTTGTGATTAAAAAAATCCTTTTACCCTGCTTTAACCAGAAGGGCATGAGCCTACGAAAGCCAGAAATGCTGGGGGATTTTAAATATCTTAACCAGTCTGTGTAGGAATTTTGCAGGCCAGCAAGCAGGAGATGTGACAGTATATCCAGAGATGCCACTACAGCCTTGCCCAGATCTCTCATGCCTGACTCCATCGCATGGCATGGAACCTGCCAATTTGGGATAAAAGACACAGCCACTTTCACATTGTTTTAATCCTCTGCTCTCTGATTGTTGTTCATTTTTGTTCTCTTCCACTTTCCAGTAAGGTTAAATGATGATTTAATTTGATGGCACATAGATATCATGTTCTCTAAGTGTTACAGCAAAACTTTAGCAAGAAATTTTTGGTCATGTCTCAACAAGTTACAAATGGATTATCTCTGTTGTTTTTCTTGTTGCTTCAATTGGAAATATAAAGGGACTTTTATATCTAAAACTCCTTGGATGCAGTTCAAAGCCAGCCCGGACAAAAGAAAAACCTCTACAAAACTCCACCTCCCAGTTAACCAGCAAAGAGCCAGATTGAAAGCTTCACTCAAGAGAACTAGCAAAATGCTGAAAGGGGCACAGTGGCTCAAGTGGTAGAGCACTAGCCTCAAGCAGAAGTACTCAGGGACAGTGCTCAGGTTTCGAGTTCAAAACCCGTAAATGCGGATGGGAGCATTCCATCCCAGCAACAAGCGCTGGAACTCCTGGGACTCAGCTAGTCCAGGAGACGGGAATGTGGAGTGGAGAGGAGAATGGTGTCATATCCTAAACGGAGTTGCCTTGTCTCGCCCTATCAAAACTGATCACAGCCAGGAAATCGAAAGAAATAATACCTGTCCATTTTCCTTTTTTTCTGCCAGTTGTATATATGTATATATATATATATATATATATATATATATATATATATATATATATTTTTTTTTTTTTTGCCTCTGACTGGCTACGCCAAACAGGTTCTCTATCACTAAACACTTCTTTCAGTCATTCCTCCTTACCTGTTCATTTCACAGTTGGGTTTATGCTCCAAATGGAACTTTCCTGGCTTATGCCCAGGGTATGTTCTATGCCATTCATGTTAACTAGCCCTATAAACTCATTAGTCATACCTGACCTTTTAAAAAGTCTCTTTTAACAGAACAACATCTCTTTCTGAGATCAGCACCTGGGAACTTGCCATTCATAGCCATCACCCTAACACAGACCTAAACCCTGGAGGTCCCAGCCCTAGAAACTTCTGGGTATGCCCAAAATGCAGGAGTTGGCTAGAGGAGACCATGGCACCCTCTGGCCCTAGTGACCATTCTCGTGGTAATGATGGGAACTTTTGCCAGCCACACTGGATCGTGCCAGGCTGACCATGGGCCCTTGATTACATCGCCCCCTTTCAGCAAGAAGTAGTTCCAGAAGAAAAGACCTTCACCCATACTCCCTGCCTGGTGCCCGCCTGTGTCACAATTAAAAAAAAAAGAGGGGGAGCAGCCCCCATGATTAATTAAGGATAGATATGCTTATATTAAATATCTTAAAAAATATCTTTAAAAATTTTAAATCTTCCCAAAACAGTGGGAAAAAGCCTTGTATATGCTTTTCCAAATCAGAAAATTAAACCCAAAGCACCCACTCTGGAGAAATGTCTCTTCTAGTTTTCTCTTCTGGAAAACAAAGACCATGGTGTATTCTTTCCATGGAGATATGGGAAAGCCTGCCTGTACCAGCGATGGACCCAGTGTCGGCCCTGTTTCCTCCTTGGACCTTGCCTGGTGCCTTTTGGTGCAATGTTTGCTGTGGCAGCACGGCCCACAAAGTTGCACAATAACTAAAGAAATTTTGCACCGTGTTTCTTCCTCTCCTTTCCCCCTGCTGTTTGGTTTAGGGAGTCCCTTTTGGAGGGAAATAGGAGCTAAAGGTTTTGACACTCAACCTCAATGTTTCATGATAAAAATGTTTTAAAAAGTAAGTGCAAAGGTTTAGCGCCTTCGCCTCAATGCTTATAAAAATAATGTTTTACTAACCACATGTGTTTAAGTTACCAGCAGTGGACTACCAGAGTCGCCAGAACTTAAACCTGCTTCTACCTCACCACCAAAAGAGGAATGATGCCTGAATTATCCTGAGTGGCGCAAAAACAGGCTAAGAACTCCAACTTCTCTGAACTAAGCCAAATGGATGGCCCACTCACTCCTTTCGTGAAGGGGCCCACATAAATATTTTATGTCAGCATTTGCCTCATGCCTATATATGCCATATGTCTACAACATCCCCTGCTCATTTTTAAAAAACAAAACAAAAAAATGGCAGATCTTGGGGATTCACGTTGACCTTCCCCAGCCCTGGGGCAGTGTAAAAGCTAGCCACTCCCATCTTCTGGGTTCTACCGGAAGAGAAGCAAAGCAGCCCCTGCCTCTCTGCCCGGCCACGTGGGTAATGGCCGAGGCTCGGTCCTTAGGGGGCTGTGGTCTCCGCCCATAGAGGAAGTTCCATGACATCACCTGAGGGACAGCCCCATTAGCCAATTGCTAATATTCAGTAGTCCCTCCTCTTCCTGCCCACCATTACTGCTACATAAACCCCGCCCTGATTAAAGTCCTTTTGGACTGGTGGAACATCCAAACTGGCTCCACGAAATCTCTGTCCTGCGTCTACTCCGGACACCTGAGGGGGTACGGGAGGGGAGGCTTCAGCATCCTTTCTCAACTCAGCTTAGTCCATAAAGACACATTCCACCCTCCTGAAGGCGGGAGAAGTGGAGCTGAGTGTCATACACAATTTGGGATTGGACATCTCCCTGGGTGAAGCAGGGGTACGTGGGTCTTGAGCCCCACATGACGGTGTAGCATGGGAGAACTGTCCCCCTGAGGCCTCCTTGGACTGGTTGACTGGGAACCTTTTTCACATGAAAATGTCTGCAGAGAGTTACAATATATACAACACTGTTTATGCTCTGTCCTGGGCTCTCCATGAGATGCTTCTTCATCAAAAAGAAGTATAAACAGTGGAAAATAGAAAAAAGATGATGCCTTCCCCTACACAGGAAAGGCTTTCTGTTTGGAGGGCACATACCTAGAAGAACATCAATACATAGAGGGCTTACTTACTGTATGAAATTACACATTTCAGGTATATTTCCAAAACCCCCAAAGCTATACCTCTTTAAGTATATATGAGATCCCTGTACATGTGTTCTTCAAGAAAAGCTGGCCATGAAAAAAGACAAAATGTATTCTGTGTTTCTAAAAATTATCTTATTTACAAACAACATCAAAATGCAAATAGCTAATATTTTGAAAAGTGTAACAATCACCATTTCCCTCTGTATTTCTTAAGTAATTGCAAATGAAGACCTCCTGCATGGAATTATCTGTATATCTCATAAGTGATTATGTTTTGTTCTATTTTACATATTAAAATGTAATAAGCTTAAACTAGAGAGAATCACTGGGTGCAGGCGAGTGGACCAATGCACACTTTATTTCAGGAGGGCCAGGGTTTATACATGGTTAGAAATCAACTCACAACTTCCAGGGTAAAAGTTAATACAGCATGATATCCATACCAAATACAGAAATTGAGGATGCTACAACTGGGAGGAAGGAAACTAATACAAAAGTTTACCTACTACAAAAAGTTGCTACTTCAAAGAGTATTTACTATTAAGGGCTGAGCTACATCACAGATTTTGACAGAGAAATAAACCAGTCAAGGGAAAACTTTACCACCTAGAAGCTATTTGCTCAAGACTTTGACCAAGACTCTATTAACTGTGAAGAGACTTTCCTATTTACTGTGAAGAGACTTTAGCTAATGGTAGCTGGTCAAGCAAGTCTCCCAAGGGAGGCTTGGTACAGGGAAAGGGGAGTTTCTCATAACAAAGAGTGGTTTCCTTTGGCCAGCAAACACAGGAGACCCTGAATGGAGATGTTTCCCCATAGGCCTATTAGTTTGCTAATAAGGCATCAGAACTTCTGTGCTGAGGCTAAGTTTTCCACTGGTCAGAGAAGTTATACTCCTACAAATCACAAAATTAGTAAATGTGGAAAACCATACCTGGTGGGATGAAAATTGTCTCATTCATAATTATTTACATGGAATTTCTCTCTTGAAAAGAGATCTTCTATTTCTTTGCAAAGTGACCAGGATTCAGCAACATCTTTATTAATCCATATCTTCCCTCTTGGAGTACTTCTTAAGTGTCCCTGCTATTCTTGAATTCTGGATCAGAAATTTAAGCCAATCAGGAGCTTCACTTTAAGTTTTCCATATACTTCACCACAATATGGTATATCTCTTTTAGCTGCATCCTTTTCTAAATAACATCCAGTTTCACAATCATGCTGGAGATCAAGTGATTTTGCAAGAAAAATGGAAATTGGAGGCAGAGTATGACACTGTGAACATTTGGAATTTCCCAGAAGGCCTTGAACTTAAAGTGAAAATAGGAAAATTTTCTCCATATATTCCTTCTGGCCATCAACTATCTTTATCTGAAGATATGGTAGAGTGGGCCATAGAATTGACATAGGTGTGTTGCCTCTCTTTGTAATGACTAAAGACATAAGTAATCAAAACTCACCCTTAAACTTTGTACCTTATTGGGTGCCACCAACTCACTCCTGTAATACTAACTACTTAGCTGTGTGAGATATGAATATCATGTTTTCAGATTAGTCCTAGTAGGAAAGCATGTAAAAGTCATCTCTAATTAACAATCAATAAACATGGAAATGGAGCATTAGAGTGTCCCTCTCGAACCAAGCTCAGATAGGTTCTCAGTTCAAGACTTAGGACTGGAACACACACATACACACATACACATGCACACACACACACACACACACACACACACACATTCATACCCAATATGCTTACTAACAACCAAGAATTGTACATTTAAGAATTTACAACTTAAGAAATTGTATTGATTTACTGATGGATAGGAAAGGAACAAAATAATTGAACAGGGCTGGGCTCTGGTGACTCACACTTTAATCCTGTCTACTCAGGCAGCTGACAGTCCCTCTTCTAAGATCATTGGCCAGTTTAAAGCTCAAATGAGTAGAAAAGTCTATGAGACACTTTTGTCAATTAACTATCAAAGAGCTCAAGTGGAGATTTGGCTCAAGTGGTAGATGCTAATCTTGAGCAAAAAAAATTCTCAAGCGTAGTGCTCAGACTCTGAGTTCAGTCTCTACTTCAATCTCTCTCTAGTTAACTAATAGATTTCTAATTGTTTACTGAGAATGTCATCATAAGATATAAAATGCATTTTAGCTGGTTTCCAAGAGATAATAATGTATTGGAGGAATCACTTTACATGTTTTAAAGGTTTATTTTGCTCCACTGTGTAAGGTCCATTCAACGGTTAGTTGCCTTCTAGTTAGGCATCTTTGATTTGATGAATCAGTGAAGGAGCCTGCACCAGAATATGACTTTCATAGTATAACCACTGGAAAAATAAGAAGATTTGACAGGTTAGGGGTTCAAATAACCCTAAAAATTGGAGACTTGTGCATTGTCTTCCAACATCCTTTTAAAGCTTCCAAGAGGATTCTTTTTACTTACTCCTCCTCAGTAACAACTGAGTGGGAGATAATTATTAATGTAATGAATTAAAGGAAACTCTGGAGGATTGGCCAATAGGACTTAGTTTCTCACCAGGAATCACCAACCTTTAAAAGTCTCCATGCCTCAATAGTTCAACATATAAAAGTCTGAAATGTGACTGACACATATCTGATTTTCCTCAGCCTCCTCACTCTGTCTGTGGTATGAGTTGTGGTCCTGACTCAGGAAATCGCCTCAGGATCAAAAGCCTGCCTGTTGCTTTGATTGCATCCCTTGCTTAGAGAATGAGATGGCTAGTGAGATAGGTAAATTCCAAGACAGAGAGAAATTCATACTCTTTCATAATGCCCCCCAGTCCATGAAGTGAAAAATTTGTGTATTAATATTGCAGCATCATATTTTTTCTTCCTTCAGTTAGTAATTTAATTGTGAACATGGAAGACACTGTTCCTTGCCAAATAGATCATGGGCTCTGAATTATGCATAGGATCAATTATTTCCACTTCATTTTATACATGTATAGTGAAGTAATCACTGATGTCAGTTTCACATCTGTCATACTTGGTACAATAACTTTTTAAAGATATGGTCTCCATATTCTTCAAAATGAACTTTAGCATACAGAGAACACAGAGATCTTTGACATCTCTATTTCCTAGTTCTGAGAAATGTTTTTGCAACAGACCAAGGGCTCTAGGTTGAGATTTATGTAAGAACAGGCACAAAAGTGATTTGGTTTTCTGTTGCCAAACGCTTCACAGGTAAGCAGGAGAAACAAAAATAACACTGCAATTGAAGGGCTACAGGGCTCCAATTTATATTGCACAGAGACATAGAGGGAAATGTAAGCTTTATGGTGTGCAATTTTGGATGAGGGGTTTGAGTAGTGGCCACAAGGCTTAGAATAATGATGGCATCATGAAGAAACATAGAAATTTTTTGGTGGGATATTAGCAATGGTAAGAAATAGTATGTGTGATAGTAACTTTGGTTGAAAATGAGAATATGGGAATGTGTTTCAGAATATGATGAAAGCACAAATAATACTGAACATACCTGGTAATATTTAGATTTATGATAATACATATTGACTATTCAATTTCTCTTCATGTATGAGTTTCTCTTTTTTTGTTTTTTGTTTTTTGTTTTTTTTGGCCAGTCCTGGGCCTTGGACTCAGGGCCTGAGCACTGTCCCTGGCTTCTCTTTTTGCTCAAGGCTAGCACTCTGCCACTTGAGCCACAGCGCCGCTTCTGGCCGTTTTCTGTATATGTGGTGCTGGGGAATCGAACCTAGGGCCTCGTGTATCCGAGGCAGGCACTCTTGCCACTAGGCTATATCCCCAGCCCATGAGTTTCTCTTTAAGAATGGAAAGGGGCTAATTGTTATTTGACTTCCTCACCAGACATTGAGCAGTGTGTGAAGTGTCCAGATAATCAGCATGCCAACACACAAAGAAACCAGTGCCTCCTAAGAGCTGCAAGCTTCCTAGCTTATGGAGAGCCCTTGGGGATGGCCTTGGCCTGAATGTCTCTTGGTTTATCTACACACACAGCAGTTATCATTGGGGTCATTGTGAAACATCAGAACACCTCCATGGTCAAGGCTAATAACCAGACTCTCAGCTACATCCTGCTCTTCTCCTTTATCTTCTCCTTTCTCAGTTCCTTGCTCTTTATTGGATGTCCCAACACAGTCACCAGCATTCTACTGAAAACCATTTTTGGAGTTGCATTCACTGTAGCTGTTTGCACTGTCTTGGCCAAAACTGTAACTGTGGTCTGGCCTTCAAGGTCACTTCTCCAGGGGAAGGATGAGGTGGCTGCTGGTATCAGGGGTTCCTAACTTCATCATTCCCATCTGCATTCTGATCCAGGTGACGCTCTGTGGACTCTGGCTGGGAGCCTCTCCTCCCTTCATTGACAGATGCACACTGAATATGGCCGCCTCGTCATCCTGTAATCCAATAATGTGGTCCAGCTTAATGGGTAGTGGATTATCAGGACCCAGGACACATACCCCATAGAGACTCAGTCATGGGTACTCCATTATTTGTTCAACATTGGGCCTCTGACTGAAGTCCACAGTCAGCAATTGGGAAAGTAGGTGAAGTCCTTTTGCAGATAGGTATAGTGGAGAGCTGTACTTGGCCTCTATGACTAGGACCTATATGTCAGCAAACTTCCTCCCCTCAAATGGAAACTTTCCTGTTGTCATCACATACAAAATTATGTCTAAGTTCCAAATGTCCATCTTGTAGGCATAATACATTTAGTGTAGGAACATTTCTGGGGATCAGAATATCAAGGCACCACAAGCTCCCTTTATCAACTGCCCCCAGGTCATCCTGACACTCTCCCTAAAATCATTGACCTTGATCCAACAGGATGTTGTGGGGCTTGAGGTCTTGGTGTGCAATTCTGTTCTTGTGAAGGCAGTTCATGGCACTCATGATCTGTTTGAACAGCCTCCTGGTTTCATGCTCAATTATGCAGCTGCAGCAGGCTTTGTGGCTCCACCCCAAGAGGTATCCCCTCATGGCCAGCTCCTTGACAAGATATAGACAGTTTTTATCCTCCATGATCTTGAAAAATCGGATGATGTGTGGCTGACATATGCTGTTGACAATGTCCACATCGTTTTCTATGGCATGGCTCTTCAGGACTTTCTTCAGGAGAATTTTCACGGCCAGCCTTGTGTCTGTGAGGCGGTGATGGGAAACCTTCACATATCCAAAGCTACCATGGCCGATGGTCTCCTTCAGTTGATACTGTCCAATGATGGTGATCTCCTCCTCCCCTTCCGAGGAAGAAATAAAGGAAACTTTGTTGTATTTTGACATCTTTCCACTGGGATAGCAAGTATGCATACTTAAAATTATCTCGAATGTTCTAAATGAAGATGACACATAGGAAATCTTAACCCAAATGAGCTAAACTAAAAAACAAATAATTAAGTGCAAACACCAGAATCATGAAAAGAAATACCCAAACACAAACCACACCAATACAGCTCCTCCCACACCACCCCTCCACACACAAAGAAAGCCTTAGAGTCATTTGAAGTTAGTCCAGCAGGACACCAAGAAAAGCTCCCAGTGTTTTAACAGACAAAAGTTGAGAGTAGCTTCTTATATACTCTACTGGGGATGCCTCACAAAGCCTGAGGACATCAGGGAGCAAATGGACCAATCACAAGTGGGACCAGTGACCTTAGTGAGGAATGGACCAATTGGGGCTCAGCAGGCACCCTCTGATAGGTATGCTCTTGAGCCTGGAGGACTGTTGCCCAGAAAGCCAGGTTCATGGGAAGATGCTACTGCTCCCATGGCATCCATGTGGGAACCATAAGAGGAAGGCATTGGGCAGTGGCCCCCGACGTTTGTGGGGTGGGGGTAAGGAGGGCAGGGTACCTTAAGTTTGCTTCTTGGGGAACATCAGCCAGTGTACTTTATTCTTGTAGAGAAATTACAACATTGTTCTTGTCCCATAGCATTATCTATATCTAATTGCAAAGGATCCCGAGAAATGGAGACTTTGCAACGATATGACTCAAATATTCTGTTTCTACTTGAAAAGGGAGAGAAGACCTCCAAGATTAATTCATAATTTTGTCCACATCTGCCATTCTAGTTTGCGTTTCCTGTTTTTACCATTTTCTCTTGTTCTTTGTCCTGCTTTTGTTTTTGATTAGATTAATCAGTTTTTCTTTTTTATAAATTTAATTTTATTGTCAAGGTGGCGTTTAGAGGGGTCAGTTACATATTTAAGGTAGTAAGTACATTTCTTGTCATACTTTTGACCACATCCCTCATTCTTCTGCCATCTTCTCTCCTCTAAAAATTCCCCCTGCTTGAATTGTACTGTTAATTTGCGACGTTTTCTTGTACCACTGTTGCATTGTTTTTTTTCCTTTATCTTTTGTCTCTTCATTTTGATGTTTTACCTTCCATTCTCTAATTCAGATAAACGTATATGCAATAACCAGGGTACTGAAATCAAATGTGGTGACAACATGGACCTGATGCTTATTCTATTTGAGAGGCCTTTTTTGTTGTTGCTGTTGAACTCTGCGTCTGGATACTGTCCCTGGGCTCTTCAGCTCAAGACTAGCTCTCTACCACTTGAGCCACATTGCCACTTCTGGTTTATTGGTGTGTGAGCCACCAGTGTCCACTTTAAGAGGTCTTTTAAGGAAAATAAATAGTGGGTGGAGCAGTGGTGGCTCATACCTGCAATTCTAGCTACTCATGAGGCTGAGATCTGAGAATCTCATTCAAAGCCTGCATAGGCAGGGAAGTCCATGAGACGTTTCTCAGCAATTAATTACCAGAAAACAGCAAGTGGCCCTGTGGCCTCAAGTATGCTGGAGCTACTCTTAACCATAAATGCTGAGGGACAGTGCCGAGGCCCTGTGTTCCAGCCCTAGGTCTGACAACAACACAGTATTAAACATGAGCTGGGTATAATGTCTCCATTGTCACAAACACAGAAGGCAGAAAAAGGCTGAAGCAGGAGGTTTGGGTGCTTGAGGCCAGCTTGAGCTGTATAATGATTTCCAGTTCAACCTACTATTGCAGACTTAATTCCAAAAACCCTACCAGAAAGTTCACTCACAAAACAATCTCAGAGAGCCGTACTTCCATAACCCTATTTCATTTTGTCAATTATTGTGACCTACTACTTTATTCTTCCTCCTTTCAAAAGTCTCCATAATTACTTGCTGTCATTTATCATTGTTGGTTTACCAAACTTATACTTTTCCCTTGTAACACTGGTTCTTCTAATTCTCTCCCTCCCTTCTTTCCTTCATTTACCCCTCCATCTTCTTTACCATCTGCTGCCTTTCTCTTCTTTTCCTTTATTACATTTTTCCTCCCTTTGTCTCTTCTCTTACTTTTTTTCTGATATAGAAGAGGATGATGTAACCCAAGCTAAACTTGATTCATGATCTTCATGCCTCAGTCTTCTGAATGGCAGGACTACAGGAGTACATGGCCATGACTGGCATGGCCATTATCTTTTATCATAGAGTGCTCTCCTATTCCCTAGACTTTTCACACACATTACACTGTTTTATGTCCTAGATGTCTCTTTGACTATTTTCTGAATTTCCTTTCTTTTCTGTACCATTCAGGAGCCCATAGCCTTGGGGCATTGCCAGCCAGTGCCAGGCATACCCAAAACTGTCCCAGACCAGGTATCTTGGGCACAGACCTTTTCAAGCACTGGATATGACAGAGAATAGATGAGGTGTAGATTGCCCCTTCAATTCAGGACTGCAAGTAATTAGCTAAGGAGGTCCCTTTAACAGAAAGCACTCTAAAAGGAAGTCCCAGTTCAAAACTACACCAGTTCTGACAATCACCTGCCTCATGTTTGAGATGTGGGAAGATCTAGTCATTGTGTCTAATGAATAGAAAGAGACAGAAATGATAAAGTGTCACTTCTGATATTAAGTAATAAATGGCTGTTACTCTCACTGTGACATCTCTATATATCTCTATCTCTCTTTACCTCTTTGATCCTGGTGAAACAACTGATGTGTGAGTAGTCTAGAGAGAAGGCTGCATGACAATGAGCTGAAGCATCCAGATGATGGCTGGAGGACATGAGATGGCAAGGAGTCATGCCTGGAGATGACCATGGCCCCAAGGGAAATTTTCACAGTTGTCTCTGGAGCATCTCACTTACAACCCTCCTGCAAAGCTTCTCCTGGATTCCTGACCCCTGGAAACTGAATGAGAATAAATGCTTGGTGTACAACAATATTTGCTACACAATCAAGCCACTGAAATGGTGAGAAATATAAAACAGGTCATGTGAGTCACCCTCTCTACATCAAAGAGTCACTTGTAGTCTATAGATTATTAAATTCACTGTCTAGTTCCCAAATATGTGCGCTCTTGTTATTTAACTTATTTGCACCTCAGTTTATATTTAGGTGTATACAATATGTATTTTATGAATTGTCAGTTTTGATGACACAGCTTGCATTCAAGAATATTCATCTGAAAATAGGCTTCAATAGTCCTTGGGGGCAATGAGTATAGCTTGGACTCAGGCCCTGAGTCCAAGCCCCAGGACTGGCAAAAAAAACAACAACAACAAAAAAAAAAAACCAGAAAATTAAAATAAGAAAGCAATAGAACAATAAGAGGAAAATAAAATAAAAATTAAAAAATTAAAAATTACGAGGGGGTGAATAAAGCAAGATAAAAACAAGTAATATTAAAATAAATGAAGAGCTTAGAGAATAAAATTGTGACCATTATGCCTTGAACAGCTATTTTGCTTCTGTACCTTTGCTTGCTAACCCATGGGGAAGTGGACAGCTACTCTGTAACCACATGCCCCCCCACACACACCCCTTCTGTGAACTCTGTACTACCTGACTCTGGGCATTATCTGGCGCCGGGACATGATTAATTGTCCACGCCCGGAGCCCACTCAAGGTTGGACATAACTGTCAGCTCTCAGACCCCAGCCTGGACCAGGAGGTAGGAACCGGCTGGCTCCAGGAATATGGCTACGTGACCACTCCTGGAGGCCCACCCCCAGTATTAAGGCTGTCTGACCCATGCTTCAGCGGGAAGACCCAGGCCAATCCTGAGACAACCTGTAAACTAGGGCAAATGTCAACCAATCATGTACTTGTAAGCAGGGGTCTTCCTCATCTTCCCTGTACTTGTCTATAAAAGCTGTGCTGGAATTGTGCTCGGGGCCTATCAGCAACACTGGCAATGAGTGTGCAGGGGGAACTGGGTTTGAACTCGTAATAAATGACCCTTTCACTTTGGCTTTGACTCTGGACTCTGATGGTTGTCTTTGGGGGCCTTAAAAATCTGGGCATTAGGGCTGTGGATATAGCCTAGTGGCAAGAGTGCCTGCCTCGGATACACGAGGCCCTAGGTTCGATTCCCCAGCACCACATATACAGAAAACGGCCAGAAGCGGCGCTGTGGCTCAAGTGGCAGAGTGCTAGCCTTGAGCGGGAAGAAGCCAGGGACAGTGCTCAGGCCCTGAGTCCAAGGCCCAGGACTGGCCAAAAAAAAAAAAAAAAATCTGGGGATTACATAAACAGTGGTATATAGGGTAAAAAAAAATGCAAACAACTACAAAATCAATACTTGCAAAACTGTTTGGTGTAAATGAACTGAACAACTCATGGGGGGAAAGGGAAAGGAGGAGGGGGAAGTGGGGAATGAGGCATGACGTAACAAACAGTAAAACAAATGTATCCAATGCCTAACGTATGAAACTAACCTCTCTGTACATCAGTTTGATAATAAAAATTTGAAAAAAAATTAAAAATTACGAGGGGGGAATAAAGCAAGATGAAAACAAGTAAAATTAAAATTAAAATATATTCCAAATAAAGGAAACTAAGGTTTAAAGAGAAGGAAGCTAGAGAGATAAAAATAAATTAAATTAAACGTGGTTGCCAGACATTTCATGACATGAAGATCTCAGAGCCTGGAGAAATAAATAGAAATAGAGGGGGAAAAAAGGAAATGCGGACCACATTCAGCTGAGTTCTGCTTTATTCTTCATGTTTTCCAAAGTCTTCCAGAACCTTACAACTCCTAAAAAATAAATAAAAAATAATGTCAAAATATTAAAATCAATTATCAATAAAAAATATTATAAATGATAAACACTGTAGATGATGAATGCTATAAATCATAAGTGAATCATAAATAAGTGTTATAATAAATAAGTTATAAATAAATACAAATATGTAAATAAAAATAAATATTATAAACAGTAGATACTGTAAATGATAAATACAATAAATCATAAATGATAAATACGTATTATAAGTTATAAATAAATAAATACGAATATAAATGAAATATGAATCAATAAACTCTAATAAACAATAAATGATGAATATTATAAATGATAAACACTTTAAATGATAATTACTATAAGTTACAAGTAAATAATAAATAAATGACATAATAAATAACAAATATTATAAATAATAAGTATTATAAATGGTAAGCACTGTAAATGATAAATAACATAAATCATAAGTAATTGATAAATGTTATAATAAATAAGTTATAAATGAATAAATACGAATGTAAATAGGATAGAAGTCAGTAAACAATACAACAAGCCAGGACCCCACAAAGTGTAGGATGCCAGGCCATGCTCCCTGACGCCAGGCCATGCCCCCTGACGCCAGGTCACTCCCCCACGGATGCCAAGCCACGGCCCTGAGGAGCCAACAGTCTCCATTCTGATGAGGAGCAAGGGAACACCAGGCCATGCCTTCAACCAGCACAGGGAGGCCAAGCCATGCCCACCAAAAGCACAGGATGCCAGGACACGCCCCTGGATGTCAGACCATGCCCATGGAAACAGGCCATGCTCCTGACAAGCACAGGGACTCCAGGCCACGCCCCCACCAACACACTCATCACATCTGCCAGGCTATGCCCCAGTGACACCACTTCCGCCACCCAGGCCACACCCCCAAGGCCTCACTCCTGCCAGGCCACAGGCCCAAGCCCTCACTCCCTCCAGGCCACTCCCCCTAGGCTTCACCTCCAACTAGGCCATGCCCCCAAGTCCTCACACCAGCCAGGCCACGCCTCCAGCAACACAGCCTCCTCACTCCAGCTAAGTCGTGGCCACAAGAGCCACCCCTTGGTAGGCCATACTCCCAAGGCCTCACCTCTGACCAGGCCAAGCCCCCAACACCCTACTTCCTATCAGGCCATGACCCCTAGGCCTCAGGCAGGCTAAGCCACCCATTCTCCCAAAGGCAGTCCAGCTCCATGGCCACGCCCACCAAGACACCACGCCAGGCAGACCAGGCCCCCAGCACCTTCATTCCCGTTAAGCCCTGTCCCCACCACGTCACAATGATGTCCCCCGGCCCTGCCACCAGCATCATTTCCCCTAGGCCCTGCCCCAAAGTCGCTAACGCCCACCAGGCCCTGCCTGTCATGTCAGGCTATCCCAAGGCTCACTTCCCCTAGGCCCTGCCCCTGAGTCACAAATGCCTGCCGGACTCTGCCCACAATGTCACAATGATGTCCATCCGACCATGTCCCCATTCTGATGCCCCGCCCCTAGATCACGCTCTCAAGTGCCTCGCGACCCCCTAGGCCCCGCCCACAAGAGGCTTCACATCTTCCCGCCCTGGCTACCCCATGCATTCAAATGCTGCTGGGTTTCCTGGCTTCTCAGCCCCACCGCTTAAAAGCCCTTCACACCAGCCTGGGCACCCACCTTCGGGTATCCAGGGATAGGAAGGGGGCATTGTCATGGTGGCAGCACCGTCCACTTCCTCTGTGGAACCGTACTCACCAGCCACCACTGCAGCCACTGCTCCTGCTGCTTCACTTCTGGGCTGTGTCGCCACAGTGAATGTTGCCCCGCTTGTGGCGTCCTCAGGCGGTGACCACCCAGCTCCCCACCAGCCTGCTGCGCATGGGCCAGCGGGGCAGGGCATACCACACTGCCAAGGAGGCCTCACTGTGCGTGCCCAGCAGGAGTGGACCGAGTGTCATCGCACATGCGCAGCTGGCTGGGCCACCGCATGGGGAGCTTGTGGGAGCCAGTGCACATGCAACAGCCTACACCGGATAGCAAGGAGCAACCAGGTGTTAGTGCACCATGGCAGGCTGCACTGCCAATCGAGGAGCCTCCAGATGCCTCTGGGTGTAGGCAGCACTCTAGACCGCCCAGTGGGGTTCAACCGGGCAAACTACATGTGCACAGCAGGCTGACCTGCCAAAGCAGAGAGGGATGGGGCGCCATTGCAAGTGTGCAGCAGGTTGAACCACCAGATGGAGGGCGACCGGATGCTTCACCCCATGCACAGCAGGCTGACCTGCCTAGCGGGGAGCCTCTAGGTGCCAATGGGCATGTACAATAGGCTGCATCGCTAGAGGAGGGACAACCAGGTGCCACTGGGGTTGCACCGAATGGCCCGGGGAACGATCAAGCGCTACTGCGCATGTGCAGCAGGCTGGACCTCCCAGAGGGGCCAAGGAAGCAAAGGTGCTTGTGTGACTCTGCAGGACCACAGAGCTGAGAGGCACCAGTGCGCATGCGCAATGGAGGGGGAATAGATTACCCACAATTCTGGGTGGTGACATCATCGTCCTCCATCCTGTGGTTCATCCTTTCTTTGTTATTCATAAGGGTAATTATTCGTAATTATGATTTATACTCATTAATAATTTATTTATAATTATATAATTTATATGTAATGTATGTTTATAATTATATAATATATCATAATTATTCAGTCATTATAATTATTAATGTATAATTCGTTATAATTTATATATAATTTATTATGAGTGTAATTATTTATAATATATGTATAATTTATGATTGTAATTATTTATAATCAATATATAGTGTAGGATTATATTATTTATAATTTATCTATAACATGATTGTTATTTGTAATCATGATCATTACTCATTATGATCAGTTATAATTTGCATGTAATTTTTAATGGGTATAATCATAATTATTCATCATTGATACATAATTTATGATGATCATTTTTACGGTGTGTATAGAATTTATGATTATTTATCATTATGATGTGTACATATTGTAAAATTACATTTATGTATAATTTTAATGTCATTTAGAATCATGATTATTTTATAAAGTAAAAATACATAATTTCTAATCATAATTATTTATAATTAATGTATAATTTTATTATAATGATTTACCGTGTATAATATATCCTTGTAATGATTTATAGTTATCATAATTATTAAGAATGTACAATTATGTATAAATATTTGTAACTTTTATATAATTTGTAATTATTGTTATTCTAAGTATAGTTTATTGGTAATGTATAATTATAATTATGTATACTTTACTGTGATTTGTAATTATAATTATATTTTAAAATTTTTATAATTATAATTTATATAATTTATTATTACAATATATAATTTCATGTAATTTAGAAATATAATTCTTTAAAATTATTATAATTATTCATACATTATAATTATCTATTATCAATCCTAATCATTTATAATTATTATAATTACTTACAATTTGTATATAGCATAATTATTATAAAGAGAACTATTTATAATTTATAATTGTTATAATTATGTATAATATATATATATATCGTCATTATAATTTTCCTAAATATATTAGTATAATTATTATGCCCAATGATTGATGATGCATCATTATTCAGTATTATTTATTTTTATTTTTAATTATGCATTTCATATGATGTACATCATTTATTATTCATTATATAGATTTATTCTGTCCTACATTGCACGTGGTTTATTTTGTATTTATGTACATCTTACTTTCATTTATATTTATTTGTAATATCTCTTATTTGTACATTATTTCATATCTATTATGTATATATAATAATATGTAATTAATTCATGTTATCTTATACCTATTATGTATATATTATCACACATTGTATATGTATGAACTATAAATGATAGATATTTTATATAATTCATGATTATTACAACTATTTGTAATTTACATATAATTTATAATTCTATTTATAATTTTAATGTAATTTAGAATTATTACATTATTATTACTATTGCATAATATTTCTCCTTTCTTTTTGTTTCCTCTTTTCTACATTTTTCACTCAATGAGTCAGTCTTCAAACCCTGGGGGCGTCCATTTCCCACCATTTTCATTGCTCTATTGATTGGCTTCAGATATCAATATCTACGGACAGGAGGGTTTTCTATCTCCCTCTTGATTGGAATTCATATTAAAATTATTGATGAAAAGCAAGATGATTGAGATTATAATCACCACACAGGATGATGGATGAAAATTAAGATTATTTTCAGTTTAATCTAAGTTCTGTCCCTCAGGAAATACTGGAAAAAATATGGTTAGGAAAAAAATATGAAATCCACGTGTCCACAAGAATCAATCACTATAAATAAATTAAATTAACAAATGATGCAATCTTCAGATACTGGCCCTACCACAACCTCAAAGCTGAAGGAGCAGGAAGCACAGACTATATGTCAGACTCTGCAGTGGCCTTGTGGAGCTGTTCTTCTTTCTTTGTGTCAGAGGCAGAATTCAGGCTTCATAGACCCTGGTACTCCAACCTACTCCAAAGTATGGAATGAAAAAGCAGGGTCAACCAATAATAACTAACAGGAAATGCAAACACGAAGCAAAAAGAACCAACTGATTTCATCGTAATATTTTATTTTGGAATTTCTCTGAAAGACACTCTTCAAAAGCTAAACATAAGGACTGATAAGTCGTCTGTTTAGACTCATCCTTTATTTTTAAAAATGGAAAAAGAAAAGAACACATCACCATTTCCAATTCTAGGATCTATTAACCATATATGTTTGACACTCGGCATTCTCTGTTTCACACACACACACACACACCTTAATTTCTTAGAACCCAGATTTACTTTTAGGCTACAGATTAGGCATTCCAAATCAGGGCTCTCTGTTCCTACCAGACATTCTAAAAAAGCCTCACTGCCAAATATAAAAAGGCCACTGTACAATTTATTAGAGGAACTTTCAAAAGCTCTGATTACTTTTTAACCACAAGGGGGAAACAAAATCACAATCATCCTGATAATCTCCAACTCTGCACTGGGCACTTGTGAATGTGTAGGAGCTACACAGTCTTAGCTCCTCAACTCTTCTGCCTCCTCTTTTGCAGCATGCCTTGAAGGAGGATTCAAATTCCCTGACATTCAGTCTTCTCTCTACCCTTCAAATGTGCAATTCCATTTTCCTGCATACTGGGAGAGACAGAGCCAATAAAAACTCAAAACAACCTCAAACAAAGAATTAGCTAACAGGATCCAAGAACTGATCAAGAAAATCATACATCACGATAAAGTAGGCTTCATCTCACAGACGCAAGGATGGTTCAACATCTGCAAACCAAAAAACGTAATTCACCACAACAACAGAGCTAAGACCAAGAACCACATTGTCATCTCAGCAGATGCCCAAAAGCCCTTGACAAAATACAACACCCATACATATTAAAAGCCCTGGAGAGAACAGGAATAGAGGGAACATTCTTTAAAACGACAAAAGCCATATACAACAGACCAACTTCTAATATCATATTAAATGAGGAGAAACTAAAACCATTGCCCCTGAGCTCAGGAACAAGACAATGATGCCCACTCTCCCTGTTTCTATTCAACATAGTGCTGGAATCCCTAGCCATAGCAATAAGGCAAGAGGAGGGCATCAAAGGGATCCACATTGGCAAAGACAAAATCAAACTATCCCTATTCACTGATGACATGATCTTATATCTCTAGGACCCAAAAAAATCAGTCCCCAAACTCCTACACATAATAAGCCATCTTGGCAAAGTAGCAGGATACAAAATCAACCCACAAAGATCAGCAGCTTTTCTGTACAGCAGCAATGCACAAGCAGAAAAGGAAATTATGGAAATAATACTATTTACAATAGCTAAGGAAGAATAAATTTCCTAGGGATTAACCTAAGTAAAGACGTGAATGACATATTTAATGAGAACTATAAACATACAAAAATCGAAGAGGACACAGAAGATGGAAAGATCTCCCATGCTCATGAGTACGCAGAATCAATATGGTGAAAACGGCCATAATGCCCAAAATGTTATACAAATTCAATGCAATCCCCATTTAGATCCCAGCTACATTCTTCACTGAAATAGAGAAAGCAGCCCATAAATTCATATGGAACAGCAAAAGATCAAAAATAGACAAAGCAATTCTAGGCAAAAGAAGCAGTGCAGGAGGTATCACAATACCAGATTTCAAGCTCTATTATAGAGCCATCATAACAAAAACAGCCTGGTATTGGTATAAAAACAGACTGAAGACCAATGGAATAGAATTGAAGCTCCAGAAATAAAGCCGCACTCTTAAAATCAGCTTATATTTGACAAAGGAGCTAAAGACATACAATGGAAAATCATAGCTTCTTCAACTACTGGTGCTGGGAAAACTTGGCAGCCACATGCAGAAAACTCAATGTAGACCCTAGCATATGACCATGTACCAAGATTAACTCAAAATGGATCACGGATCACAACATCAGACCTGAATCTTTGAAACTGCTGAAGTTACAGAGTAGGAAAGATGCTAGAACTTATAGGCACAGAAAGGAACTTCCTGAATAGAGTCTCAGGGGCACAACAGATAGGGGAGAGACTCGACAAATGGGACTACTACAAAATAAAAAGGTCTGCACAACTAAAGAAATAGCCAACAAACTAGAAAGACAGCCAGCCATATGGGAAAGATTCTTCACGAGCAGAGCAACAAAGGCCTAATATCCGTCATCTACAGGGAACTCATAAAACTAACCCCGTCCAAACCTAGTAAAGCAATTATTAAATGGGAAAAGGAGCTAAAGAGAGACTTCACAGGAGAAGAGATAAAAATAGCAAAGAAACATATGAGGAAATGTTCAACATCCCTGGCAGTAAAGGAAATGCAAATAAAAACAACCCAGAGATACCACCTCACTCCAGTGAGAATGGCCTATACTCTAAATTCAGGCGACAACAAATGCAGGAGGGGATGCAGGGAAAGAGAAACCCTTCTTCACTGTTGGTGGGAGTGCAAATTAGTACAACCACTTTGGAGAACAGTATGGAGGTTCCTCAAAAAGCTCAACATAGACATACCCTATGACCCAGCCATACCACTCCTAGGCATCTATCCTGAACAACAGGTCTCAGGATATCAAAAAGACATCTACACATCCATGTTTATCACTGTACAATTCACAATAGCCAAAATATAGAAACAACCCAGATGACCCTCTACAGATGAATGGCTCCAAAAATGTGGTACATATACACAGTGGAATACTACATTGCTCTTAGAAATGATAAAATATTGGTATTCACAGGGAAATGGTCAGAACTTGAACAAATAATGTTGAGTGATAAAAGCCTAGAACACAGAGAACAAAGGGGTATGGTCTGCTTGATATATGACTGTTAAGGTGGGGGTGGGGGGACACTAGAGTCCAGGTCTGCGAAACAAAAAACTTCTTGTCAAATGGTATTTACCACAGGTGTGGGTCAGCTACCTTGCATTATGTATCTAAAACCAAACAACTACTAAACATAAAAAGGTCTAATATAGACCTCTCAGTGGATCCCAATAGCTCAAAAGCTATATATGTATGATCGTATAAGACAAGGATAAGCAAAATCTATTGTTGACGTTATATTTAAAGTTGTAGGTGAATTTCCTTTGGTGTATGCCACGTGGCTACTGTATCTGACTTTGGTACACTGGGTATTTTATATATACCTAACTGATCTAGGGAAGGGAAAGAAAAATGAGGATGTAAGATATCACAAGAAATGTTCACACTGCCCTCATTTAACTGTACACCAATAGGACCTTGCCCACTATGACATTCGTCACTGCCATTAAGACCACAAAATTCATTGGGATCTCACGCTCATTAGAACATCACTCATAGTGACTTTATGCTCATTGTGGGTTCTTACCTCTGTGACTCATGACCTGTGTAACCTCCCCCCTTGTGTCTTCACACACCCACCCCTTCCAGAATTCAAAGACATTAGACCCCATAGTCATTGCACCTAACAGTGTTATGTCCTAGTACCCATTGTGACCTCTCACTTATTGTGACCACTCCCCTCTGAACTTATACTCTTATTAGAACTTCATACTCATTTTGAACCCATGCTCATGTTGATCTCACACCCAATGTAATCTGTGTCTTAACATTTACAAGACCCTCATATGCATTATGAATTCATACCCATTAGGACTTTACGAGCATAATGATCTCACACTCCTAAATACAGTTGCTTTATACCCCTATTAGAAGTTCATGCCCATTGTGACCTCATACCCATTGCTACCTTAGAGTCTTTGGACCTCAGAAACATGGGCATTGCACACACTGTGGCTCACACCCTTGATATCTCAAAGTGTTTACCTCACAGCCATTGTGACTGCACACTCTCATTAGAAATTCACAATTACTTTACCTAATGTGACCTCATCACGACTGGGAACAGTTTCTCATTGTGATATGTTCATTATAACCTAAGACAAGCTGTGTTTTCATAGCTCTATTATGTACTCAAATCCATTGTGACCTCAATTTCATTACAACTTCATGCCCATTTGGCTTCACATTAATTGGGTCCTCATATCAGTTAGGACATTGGCCTACCATGAACAAAAACTCACTGTGTCCTCACATTCACTCTTCCCTCACACACATTAGACACATATTAACTGTCACATCACAATGATTTCAATGCTTTGTGAACTCACAGACACTATGACCTCACATTTGTCAGGAGGTAGGGATGTGTCGGAATCTGAACGATCCCCTTCTCCCCGATCCCACGGGGAGAATGGCAACCCCAAAATCTATGAAAGAGCACTCGGCCTTGCCCTCCGCCGGCGGAAGGCCAAAGGTGTACTCCCATGGAATTGTGCTAAGTTGAGGAAAAGTTGCTGAAGCCTCCTCTCCCCCCAGTCCCCTCACATGTTACCAAGAGCAGGGGCGAAAAGGAAGGCATCAGGGACACGCTGTGGTGGTGGGAAGAGTCTCAAAGACTTTAATATGGAAAGGCACTTATATAGAAGTAATGGCGGGAAAGAAAGGGGGCTGGCCAAAGGGCCAGTCATAGGCTAAGGACCATGTCCATCAAGTGACATCACGAAAATTCCTTTGTGGGCGGGACAACCCCATCATGGTGGCACGCACGTGTTCACCTCCCAGGGGGTGGAGGCCAGAAGGTGGGAGGGACTTCCATTGTCCCAAGGCTGGTGGAAGGGCAGCCTTCCCAAGGCTATAATAATCCCCAACATCTCCCCCTTTTTGTTTTTTCAATGAGCAGGGGATGCTGTAAACACATGGCATGTGTGGGCATAAGGCAAATGCTGACATAAGATCTGTGGGGCCCCTTCCACAAAACTGGGGTGAGGGGTAGGTAAGGGTCCATCCGTCTGTCTATGTCCAGAATTCGGAATCCTCAGCTGGTTTCTGCCAAGTGCAGGAAGGTGCAGACAGCAGCCTTCTTTTGCTGGTGAGGTAGAAGCTGAAACTCTGGCATTCCCGGCAGTTCACAGTAGCTGATAACTCAAACATAAGTGATTAGTGAAACATTCTTTTATATAAACATTGAAGCCAAGGTGCTAAACCTTTGCATTTACTTTTTTAAACATTTCTATCATAAAACATTGGGGTTGAGTGTCAATACCCTCAGCTCCTATTTTCTTTCCAACGGGACTCCCCAAGTCTAGCAGCAGGGGGAGAGGAAAGGAAGAAGCATGGTGCAAAATTCCTTTAGTTTCTTTGTGTGACGCTGTAGGCAGTATTGCCACGGCAAAACATTGAGCCATGAGAAGCTCAAGAAGGAATCTAGAAAGCAAACAAGGAAAGGAAGCTTGGTTGCCTCCTACCTTAGGCAGTCCTACTTTCCATATTTTCATGGGAGAGCAGAAGTCCAACATGGTCCTCCTTTTTCTGGAGAGAACAAGAAAACATTTCCGGGTGCTCCGGGTTTAATTTTCCATTCTGGAAAAACACATACTGTACTCCATCCCACACTGATTCGGGATGATTTAAAAATTCTTGATGATTAACATAAGCATAACCATCCTTAATTAATCCTAGGGAATCCTTAATTAATCCTGGGGAATAGCCCCCTTTTGTTTTTTTTTAAATTATGACACCAGCAGCCACCAGGCAGGGAGTATGGGTGGAGGTATCATCTTCTGTAGCTACTTCCTGCTGTCAAGGGGGCGACGTAAATCAAGGGCCCCTGGTCAGCCTGGAAGTCCAGTGTAGCTGGCAAAAAGTTCCCATCATTACCATGAGGATGGTCACTAGGGCCAGAGAGCGCTATGGTTTTCTCCAGCCCCCCCCCCCTGCATCTTTGGGCATACCCAGAAGTTTCCAAGGCTGGTGCCTGCAGGGTTCAGGCCTGTGTTAGGGTGACAACTGTGAACAGCAAATTCCCAATTGGTGATCTCAGCAAGAGATGTTATTCTGTCAAAAGACACTTTTGAAAAGGTCAGGCAAAGTATTGACAAGTTCTCAGAGCTGGTTGGCATGAATGGCATAGAACACACCCTGGGCATAAGCCAGGAACAGTTCCCTTTTGGAGCATAAACCCAATTGTACAGTGAACAGGTAAGGAGAAACGACTGAAAGTAGTGTTTAATGATAGAAAACTGGTTTGGCATAGCCAGTCAGAGGCAAAAAAAAAAAAAAATATATATATATATATATATATATACACCTATATACAACTGGCAGAAAAGAAGAAAATGGACAGGAATTATCTCTCTCGATTTCCCGGCTCTGATCCATTTTGAAAGGGTGAAACAAGGCAGCTCCCTTTAGGATAATATGGCACCATTCTCCTCTCACTCCACTCTACCTTTCCATCTCCTGGAATGGCTAAGTCCCAGGAATTTCAACGTTCGTGGCTGGAATTGCATTTTCCCATCTGTATTTGAACTCGGGGCCTGAGCACTGTCCATGAGCACTTTTGTTCAAGGCTAGTGCTCTACCACTTGAGTCACGGTGCTGCTTCAGCCTTTTGCTCGTTCTCTGTGGTTGAGCTCTCAATCTGGCTCTTTGCTGTTTAACTGGGAGGTGGGATTTTGGAGAGATTTTTTCCTTTTTCCCGGGCTGGCTTTGAACTGTCCAGGAAGTCATAGTCCTACAAGCCCATTTTTATTCCCAATTGAGCAACAAGGAAAAAACAACAGAGATAATCCCTTTGTAACTCGTTGAGAACTGACCAAAAACTGCTTGTTAAGGTTTTTCCATAACTCTTAGAGAACATGAGATTTACACGCTATCAACTTGAATCACGCCATTTAATCCCACTGGCAAGTGAAAGAGAACACAGATAAATGTCAACCAAGGGCAAAGGGTTAAAGCAGTGTGGAATCCTCAGTCTCGGCAGTGGCTGCATCCCTCATCCCAATTTGGCAAGTTCCATGCCATGCGATGGAGAAATCTAGGCAAGGCTGCAGTGGCATCTCTGGATAGACTGTCACGTCTCGCTCTGGGCTGCCTGCAAAATTTCTATGTAGATTGGTTAGGGTGTTTAAAATTTTTCCCAGCATTTCTGGCTCTGGAATATTGATGGCCTTCTGGTTTAAGCAGGGTGAAAAGACTTTCTTAATCACAAAATTTACCTGGCTAGCTCTGTGACCATTAACATAACTATGGTGATTTAACCTGGAGTAACTGTTAGGATGTGACTATTCACATCCTCACAAGGCTCATAAATCATGCGAGCAGCTTCCAATGCGAGAGAGAGAGCAAAGGATCATTAGTGGTGAATCCAGGCAGTTTGGGAATAGACTGTGGTAGCAGCTTCCTATATCCAGGGGCTACCACCATCCATGCGGCTAGCACATCTGTCCACCTGTATCCTATAAAGCAATATATTAATCCTGGGTCAGGAAAGTTGAGGGTAATAGTCACATTTGTATGAAGAAATCTCAATTCCTTGATCTTGAAAGTTTATGAGAACACAGGAGAGAAAAATGGGAGGGTAAAATCTTAATTTATGCCAAAGAGTTGTTAAGACTAGATGCACAACTTAACTTTTAACACACTGAATATAAAATAACATACTGGTTTTATACCATTGTACTTTTACCACATGTTGCATATTTGAACCTTATGGAAATTTTTTATAGGCACCTTTATTTGCATCGAACATTGGGCTGAAAACCTATTGTTATGCTTTTAAATCTTACCAACAACCACACACGTGCGCACACACACACAAAATACCTGAGCGCTCTTAAAATTGCTTTGATTGGCCATTTAAATTTTCTGGAATTCCAGTGGCAAATGGTATTAATTTGCCCATAATAGAACCACGTGGTTAAATAAAAAACAAAAGGGAAACCTGTTAATTACACACTCCCAACATGACAATTTTTAAATCACAGTGGACAAGCAAACCCTTTTATCCATCCAGAAAAACTCCAGTTGATTTCGTATCTTTGAACTGGTAAACATGGAAGTTCAATCAAATTACCTATTGCTGTATCAAAAATTTGTTTTTCCCTTTAATATTTTGTTTTGCTTCCCAGTTTTAAGCTTTCCCTGGCTTTAACCCTGCCTGCAGCCACAGAGAGAAAACGTGCAGGCAAGCAGGCAATCGCTGAGGCTTGTTAAGTCCGAGTCCCCGCCCAGCCCAGGGGAGTCTGGCACGCTCCTCACCTGGGGGGAATGGGTGGGGCCCCGTCTTCAATATGGTGGACCCCATTGCGCTCCACGTGTGTGTTAAGTCAGAGAAATCAGGATTCAACCAACTCACCAGAATTTCTGAGCTTAACGACCATTGGCGGGCACAAAGCAGTTTCCGCCCAAAACCACGGTCGCCGGGCTGCAGCACTCCAGGCTGCAGCTGCTGCTACTGCCGCCCGCGCACCCCAAAGGGGACGCCGCAGGCCCATGGCCCCACAGAGCCTAAACTGCACGCCGCGCCCAGCCTGGAACATGACTTCCCAGAGCTGTTCCCCAGGGGCAAAGCTCCACTCAACGCTGCCCACTGTGTCCATTGACCAGCTAGAGAAAACTTAACACTAGCTCCTTTAACATTGACTCCTCTTTTTTTTTTTTTTTTTTTTTTTTTTTTTTAACTCCATCTGCAGGCAGGCTGCTGGCTCTGCCC